>NW_009216154.1:51958-62358 GCF_000690835.1 Fulmarus glacialis | reverse complement strand
ATGTCCTTGACTAGCAGGGTACTTAGCAACAACTGAAAATATCAGTGTGTTATCAACATTCTTCTCATACTAAATGCAAAACACAGCACTAGGAAAAAATTTAACTTTATCCCAGCCAAAACCAGGACATATTTTTAGCCTAATGAAGGGAGGCTTGCATGACAGTGGCATGCACATGTGAAAGTGTGTGTTCCCGTGCCTTTCCTTTTCCTCTCCCAACATTTGAGCCCGTGGTCGATATCAGCTGATGCTGACAGAGGCTGAAAAATCTCCAAGATATTAAGTTCCTATAAGTTTTGGCAAAATAAGTAGAGACTCTCCAATTTTGTCCCCAGAGGCAGGTGGTTCCAGTGTGACCTCCCTTCTTGGAAGCAGCCACGGGAGAGAGGTGGGAGGGAAGGGTTGGGAACTGTGACTCCTCGTATTCCCAGCAAAGACTTGCTTTGAATATCACCTGCCAAACTTGGCCTCACCTCCAGGATTTCAACAGCATCACGTCTGGATTTTGAGACAGCTGCTGAGGATGCCTGAGCCCATCCATGACCATGGACCCATGGATAGACTTTCCTGAATTTTCCTACATACTATCAAAACCCAGGTCATTAGGGTGAGTGCGCTGCTATCAGCCATGTCCTGGGTACCACTTCTCATCTGTCACTGAAGAGACCAGGCAGAAACACAACTCGCATTGAAAGTGGTGGTGTTAAACACATTTACATGGCTCAGCTAGCGAGGGTGGGAGGCTGAAGCCAGCCCGCGCGATGCAGAGGTGGCTGCGTGCTGGGGCTGTGCCTTGCGGCATGGAAAGCTCCTGGGAAGATGCATCTCAGACACTGATTTAGCTCCCTGCAGCTTAAAAAAGGCAGTGAATAATGTAGACAGGAAAATGAACACAGGACAATCTGGCTGTCATCCAGTTTATCCAAATATTGCTATTTTTAGCTTTGTTCGAGTTTCTTTGCAGCTCAGAGGCACATCCCAAGATCCCAGTGCTTTTGATCCGGAACGCACTGAATAATTCCCTTTAAACAATAATAAAAGAGGAATTTTTGACACCACAGCCATAGCAACGACTGATGTCATAAATGCGGGAGCATGACTTCATGGCAGGACCCAAATTCAGAAGGAACTTTTGCTCAAGAGCAAATGTCACCTGCAGTAGAGTGGGGAATACAGAAAACTGAGTAAACAACAGATCACTGTTTTGCATAAATGTCCTTTTACCTCGAGCACTGCTGAGGATGAACGCCCCTTTCTGAGGCATCAGACAGGTCGTTACAGGTAGGGCTCTCCACATAGACAGCATTTGGAGAAGTAGTTTTGCAGGTACTAACCCATTCCCAGCCCTTCCTTGAGGGGGCCTCCAGCATTGGACTGCACAAGCTATGAGATTGCTAAATAATTCCAAAAAGATGAAGGATTTCTCTAGGTTTTTTTGGCACTCACAGCACAGTAGAGCTGGGTGGAAACCAGGAGGTTGTTGCCCAGTCTCTGCTTCCCAGGACAGCCGCAGAAAAAGCTGTCCTTTTATATAGGAAGCCTTTGCACTGGGTCGTGCTGGGTGAATACAAGCCATCCCGGGCGAATGCAAGCCATCGCCGGTGGCTGCTGCAGTGAAAGGCTCTGCTGGAAGAGCCCCTTGCCCATCCTGGGGACTGCTCGCAGGATGGCTCGCTGCCGCTGAGCCGAGTGGCTCTTAAAAGGCATTCTGGACAAAAATAAAACGTACTGAGGCATTTTAAATTCAGCCTGGAGGCGATCTCTGTCTGCAGCCCTTGGTTCACATCACCATCTGGCAGGAGGAGCTGAAATCCATTTCCATCAGAGGGCTTGCCAGCAAGCAAAATAAAGTGAAGGTGGGAGCTGGTTTCTCAAAAAGCAAGGGCTCTCAGAGCTCCCGCTGCCTGGCAGCCTCCAAGACCAACACCTGGGGAAGCAGGAGCCTTTTACTTGAGACCATGTTGTCACTGCCTAAATCTGCAGTGAAAAGCAAATGCAGAGAGGTCTCTGTCTCTCCAAGTCTGTGATACGTGGTCTGGGGCACTGGCCCAGGCTCAGAAAATTCAGCTACTCCTACACTAGCTGGGTAAAGGATCCTTTCTTCTGGTCTGTACTTCTATAAAACAGAGACAAACAACTTCTTGGGGGGGGTTCCCTCTTGTGAATAACTTGAAATCTGAAGGTGAGGACCAAACCCCAGCATCCCACTGCAGTCCCCAGCGCTCGCTGCCCGCAGACCCAGCGCCCATGCAAGGGAGAAACCAGGATGCACGCCTGGATGTTCAAGGTATATTTTAGCCTGAGCCCAAAATAAGGCAGATGAGAAGGTGAGCCACAGTTCTCTAAAGATGTTGCATATCTACACGTGTATTTCAAGTAACATTTTGTCAGCCAACGTTGTACAACAGCAAGGACTGTGTCTGAAGGGAGTCTGATTTTCCTACCTGTGACGGTGCCTGCCTGCCTGCCAATAACAAATAGATTCATTTATAAAATCGCTGTCATTGTCACCAGGCAAGTTTCTCCAGGGCTACTGAGACACGGGCCTCAGGCCAAGTTATATTGCTCGCTTCATCATCCCGCACGGTTGTGTTGCCTGCACCAAATTCTCAAAATCTGTTATTCACATCAGCCTGAGGTTTGAGGAAACAGATTTCCAATAATTTGCAAATACCACATTCGGAACAAAAGCCATTTCCCTTCCGCAGAAAAAATAAAGGAACGTGTATTAGAGGCTTCAGCGAGTCCCTGCCACGAGACCAAAGAGCGATTTTGCTGCTTTGTGGGTTTTCCACCTGGCAGCGACAGGCAGAGGACACAGCGGAGACCCCGGACACGAGCGCTGGATGCTCCGGAGGTGCCAACCGGGATGCTGGCAGACACGCCGCAGTCGCGGGGGAGATAACCCTGCCTGCCTGCGCAGCAGCTCCGCTCTCCCTAAAAAACCCGACGGCCCCCAGGCTGCCCTGCAGTTACAAATAGCAAGTCTGAAGCACCGAGGCGATGTGTGGTTCGCCTTAAAGTCACGATTCCCACCAGGCTGGGACAAGGATGGCTCACGATGGAGAAGGTCAGTGATGCCCAGGGGAGAAGGTAGGGAGAGGAACCAAGCACCCGCTTGCTTCTTCCTCCCCTGCCACGACCAGGTTTATGGGAAAGAGAGGTCAAGGGCACAGTTCAGAGCATAGTTTGTTCAGGGGATGGGCTTGAAGAGCCTTCAATCTCCCCAATTTCTCACCCCGCCGCTGCAAGCGAGCCCGGGAGGGGCTGTGTCCTCTCCAGAGGCAGGGCTGGAGGGCTCGGCTCGGCTCCCCTCCCTCAGCCGCAGGTTTGCTGGTGGTTTCCCTTCTTAAAAGACATTTCCATTTCATGATCCAGCATTCCTTCTCCCTCCCCGGTAATAACAGCATTTCAGCCACCGAAGTGGGACAAATGGCTTGACGCTGATTTCATATTTGTTTGTTGTCCCTGAGATTAAATATTCTTAAATAATAACTCCAAAAAGGCTTACAGCAACAGATGAAATTCTTCTGAGCTCCCATTAATTCAGTGTGGCAAAGAGACATGAGATTAAAGGGGTGGGGTCAGGCTCTGCCCACAGCAAGGTACAGGATTTATTTTTCCTGAAACAAGGGGGTTTTTCTGAACCAGTGCATACACGGTTTCACGTAGAAGCTTAAGATCAGGGGAACGTTAATCTGCTTTTACGGTCCATGCCTTTAATCAAAGCCTGTTGTAATTAATGTACACATTAATAACTCTATAAATGCAGGACAGATTTAATAGGAAGAGTTTGCACAAAAGAAATTTCAACCAGAAAATGCATTTCAGGGTGTTTCTGGCTGTGGGCTCAGTCTGGGTGAAGAGCAGCCAGCCTGCCGCTGCGCAGCGGGGCCGGTCTCCGCTCGCTTTCCCCAGGGCACGTGTGCCCTTGCAAACCCAGCAGCGTTTGCGTCCCGGCGGTCCTGGGGAAAGCCTGGAGGGCTCCAGGGAAGGGGCCACACTCTCCCCGCACCACATCGTACCAGTTAAATTCTTCACATGCAAAATCCCAATTGATCCGGTGAATGATGAACACCAGAAAAAGGCAGCGTGGGGAATAGGGTGCATGGGTGGGTGCTTTCCCCCACCCCGCAGCCCCCTCGGGAGCTGCCACCCCGCGCGCTGGGAGGGTGAAGCCGGCGTTGGCCATCACGCTGCCGAGCTGGACCAGATGCAAAAGCCACATCTGGAGGCAGGCTGGAGAGCAACGCACCGGCATCACCCCGCTCAGAGTGCCAGCGCGGCGATGGAGAGAGCCAGAGTCCTGCCCTGCCGTTAAATATTAAGTACTTTCCTTAAGAAAAAAGCCTTTGGTTACTGGGCGGAGAGAAACAGGGCAACTTGTTGAATTAATCCAGAGATTTAATGTCCAGCTGTTGTGGAGTTTACAGGCATAAAAGATTATCGTGCTCGGCGGTCCTATGCCACAGAGACTAACAATTTTTGCTGCAATGGGGCTATCAAGAATTGGGATTGTGTTTTATGGGGCTGATATATGACTCTGTAAAGGAGAGAAAAGATCTCTTTCTTTTCTCTTTGAGTAGCTAGTGAGTCGTGCTACAAAGCTACAATAAACTCAGTTCGAGCATTCAGGGATTCCAACACAGCAATGCCAAAGTCTTCATATTATTACTATTAATTATTACTATTATTACATTAATTTCTAAGGCATCAATCTCCATACTATCTGGGAACTGTGACATAAATTTAGCACAAAATTAGCATACATTAGCTAAATTAATGTAACATACCATATGTGGCAAAACCTAACGTAACATAATGTGGAATAAATTACAATAATTTAACATTGACTCTCAGGACTTGATGAGACTGTAAATCTTCTTTAAGAACTAAGATTAAAGCAAGAAACATTAAAAAGTGGATTCATTTTACAAAGGAATAGTCTTTGCAAATGCAGTGTTTTGAAACACAGTTCATTTAGTAAAAGGTTTCATCCAATTTGCCATTTAATAGCATTGCTTTGCAATTACAACATTCCCTTTCACCCAAAGCACCTGCAGCACTTTACAAATAATAATTCATTTGCACGGTGTCTTGTGAAGCCAAAGAGTATCAGCATCCCCAGGTTTTACGCAGAATGAAAATGAGTGTGGATAAATTAAACCATTTGGCCGAGTGAGGCAGAGGCAGGGACCGTGTCTCAGAAATCCCAGCTCCCAGTTCTTTGCCCTGATCATCCATCAACATTCTGCTGCTGCTCCTGCTCGTGTCAGTGACAAAACCTCTTCCCAGCTCGCTTTGCTCAAACACCAAACTCTCATTTCTGCATGCAATGAAGGGCAGCAGCAGAGCCCCGCGGGGCGGAGGAGCTGGGCTCCAGCCGCCGAGGTGACCATCCCCAGGTGATGCCCACCCCACCGCTCCCCTCTCCTCTCCTGCCGTTCCAAGGAGGACGTTAAAACACTTTCTTCCCACCACCACGCATTTTGTTGGAGGAAGCATCTGGTTTTAATGGAGGGGATGTTTTTACTGCAATAATCACACAGATAAACCAACCCCCCTGCTAGCTGCTGATTTAGAGCCGACGGCAACCCAGATCTCGCCGGTCCCCATCCACCTCTGTGGGGTCCCAGACAATATCCATGCAACACGGGGAAACTCTTCACCTATTTCTTTGTCCCCATGTGGTCTGCGTTTTGCTCAGCTAATCAGAGGAACACAAGAGCACACAGAGCTTTACTGCAACTGCCGCACTCGGGTCTGCTGGGAGGAAAACCAACTGCAATTTCCCCTCATGGAAAGTATTTTGCTGCTGTTAGCTCTGGAGAACCGTGCTCCTCCGCGCCTCAAGGGGAGAAGAGAGAGGAGGGAAAGTCAAGACATTGCCCTTGAAGAATGCAGGAGCAAGTATATTAGTCATAGAAAATCCATTACTCAAGATGATGAATGCTCTTTCCTGCTACGTTGCTGTTAGTTTCCAGAATTAAAACCCAGACACACGCTGAAGCTCTGTAAGGACACTAATTTACACGACAAGTACACAGATTACAAAACACAGTATTTCACTGGATTGCAGAGTTGGTCTGGCCATTGGAGAACTGCCCCCTTCCAGCCTCCACCATGAGGAATCCCACCAAAGGACCCCAAATCCCCCCATGGCACGTGGTGGAGCATGAGCAACGCTCGAGCACATCTTTGCCCCGTTCCTCCCTCTCGAGTCACTGTATTGCCCCATCTGCACAGGCCAAGGGAAGGGGGTGCCTTGGGGGGGTGTCTGTGATGGGAGCAGAGAGGGGATTTGTTCTCAGAGAACAAATGAGGGGTGAGATCCAGAGTCAAAGAGCTGCTTGTGAGGAAGATGAGGGGGACTGGTGTCTCCCCATGGACCATCCTGAGCCATGGGAGAAACCTGCTGATGGGCTCCCATTGCTGGAATAAATCCATAGAAAGAAGCAGCCATGGCTGGCAATGCTGCACTGAAATGATATTCCCATGGAAATTGCCATTTTCATAAATGCAAAAGAGAGAGAAAGGGAATTTAAGCTGGGCAGAAGGATGACAAATGCCTCGGGGTCCGGGCACCACCTTGGAACCTGCTGATAGAGGGAAATGTTATTTTTCAATATTAAACCAATCTCGAACTGATTCAGAATCCAGTGACAGCAGGGCAATTTAATCAACTGCTCCAAAACATTTCACCTTCGGAGTGAGAAAATGCAGTAGTGGAAGAATATCAAATGAAATGTTCCAAAAACCTCTGAAATCAGGTTTTGGTTTTTGCACACCATCCTTTGAGATGTTATGACACAATGCCAAAATGTGGAAACACGGATTTTCTGAGGAACAAAAATTTTAAATTTTGCTTATTCCCCGTTAGCCGTGAGTTCAATATTATGAAGCAGATTTTAAAGCTGTAGAGGAGGTGATGAAAGAATATTAATGATATTAGATGAGCAGTAAAATACACTGATGCTGCTAATAAATTGCAGCTGCTTTTTTCACTGTTGGGATATTGGATAGATACAAGCTGATCTGCCAGACAATTTTTGTTGTGCTTTGCTGGAAATCGGTGGAGGAGAAAGGTTAAAATCGGCAACACTGCTTGTACTGGGAAGACGCCACGAAACCTGGTGGTGATTCATCAACTTAGAACAATGCAGACCACGACTGAAGGAACTATTATACACCCAGGAAAGGTAGCATAAAACCTCCAAATTATTCATCAGTCCCCAACCCAGGCCTCTGCTTGTGCTTTTTATCTTGCAAATAAGATGTCAGATCTTAGGAGGCTTAATTCGGTCTCTGCTTCCCCAATTTGGTGGACCATCTATAATGATTTGCCATTAAATATCCCACATTCACAAATTTCTACATTTATTGGCTTCATTTTAAAACATCATGGCTATCTTTTTATGTCAGCAGGAGATATGACAGGGCTCTTCGATGAAGAGAACTGACTATAAAAGGTGCTAATAAAGAAATCAATCTAACATTATAGCATATATTTAGAATTAATTCTACCTATTCTGCCCCCCGAGCAATAGACAGCACCTAATAACAGCAGGATCATCTGAAAAGGTATATCCCTTGATTTAAAAACTGATGTGTGTCAAAATAATGGGATTAAAAATGAATTGCCATTTCTAATCGCTTCCGACTAGCATCTATCTCACTGTCAGGGCTTCCCAAACAGAACACAAAGACGTAGCCTGAAATTAGCCCATCTCATTTTAAGACTCTTCCTAATGATCTTCTGAATGAATTCCTGCTATTTGGCAACGTAATTTTAGAGGTAAATACCAGCTAATTTTTTTTTTTTGACATACTGATAACACACGATGGGTTCTTCACTTAGCAATGGTGCCTTGCAGAATAAAACAAAGTGAATTCTTGGGGGGGAATTGGCGTTTTCGTTGCTCTCTTAGCAAAGAAGAGGAGCGAGCAGCCCCGCACCCTGCTCCCAGGCAGAGCCTGGCCTCGTACGGGTTGTTGGGGGCTCGATGGAAAATGAAGCTCCCGTTTGGGAGATCACCCTATTCCTCCCCGACAGAGGGTAAGGGCCTGGCCCGGGGCGGCAGAGCAGGCAGAGCTGCTGGCTTGGGCGGGCTGCACCATTCCAAATTTATATTCCCGCGTATTGCAGCCTGTGCTCTCAATTGACGATCGTGTCCCGGTTTTAACTGCAGCCTTGACACCACTCTGTTCCTTCGGTGTACAAATCTGTCAAGGGCGCCGGCGGAGAGAGTACATAAAAGCATTTCTTTTTTCCATTTGCTCGAGTCTTAGAGTTTTACATATCCGAAGAGAAATAAAAAGGCGACGAGTCTTTGATATTCCATGGCACATCTCGTGCAAAGATCACTTAGTTTCTTCGTGGTGTCACCACCCAGCTCACGACATTCCGCCTGCCATTTGAACGGGGGGAGAGAGGCGGCTTGGCTCCCTGGCGCAGATGCCTAGAAAAAGGCATGGAGGGAGATGGACTCAAAATAAATTCGGGGCTTTGCCTCTCCTCCTGGCAGGGCAGACCCACAGCACACGGCGGGCTCAGGCCAAGGCAGGGTAAATGCAGTCACACCCCGTGGGTGTAGATGCCCTCGCAGGTACCGGTGCCTGTGAACCTCCCCGTGCAGAGGACGGCTGGTGAGCAGGTCTGACTTGGACCCAGCGCTCTCGTCCAACTCCAGCTTTCCCAGTTCTGGGTGCAGGCTGGGAGTGGGGATTCTTGTAATCACAAGGACCATCCCTCTGGGTACCAGAGAGGACATTAAAGGAGCTGATTTCAATTTCCATCTTCTAAGGGGTTTATTAATAAACAGTGCGGGTAAATACCCTCCTTCCAATTATGACAAATACCTTGAAGGTATAGTGTCCTTTTAAACAAACATTAGATGCCTTATTAAATCTAAATTAAATGCTCACTAAGGGCCACTCATTGACAAAAAATGTTTCCAAAAGTAATGAGCAGGTCACCTCACTGGTGTATTACTGCTCGACCTTGGCTTTCCTGAGAGACAGCCCTAGATAATGCACCAAACGCTTGGCTGATGAATGGCTCTGACGAAATGCTCTTGACCTTAGGAGGCACTCCAAAGTGATGAGCAGTTAATGATGAAAGGCTCCAGAAAGAGACTGTTTTAATTTCTGGCCATAACGCGTAATTTTCAGGCCATTGTTTGGTGGGGGAGGGAGGGGAGCAGAGTACAAGGAACGGAGAGAGGAGGTTATATTTCAATATTTAACAAAACATGGTTTAACAGCATCGCTGAAAGGCACTGTACGTCTGGTTCAGTGATGCTGTAGGGGATGTACAGCGCTTTCCTCGGCCCCCTCTAAATTCACAACAGAGGTAGCCAGTGAGCCTTCCCTCAAAGCCTTTGGTGGGTGTCACTCCTAACACACCCCACTGTCCTCCCGGGCTTACAGCATCCTCCGAGCTGTCCTCCTGGTCTCCAAGCGAAAGCCCTCCTCACCCTTCATGTCCAAAGGGACATCAGCTGATGACGCATCTCACCCCATCCCTCCGTGTTGTGCCACCCCTGGACCCTTCTCCCCAAGCTACAGCATCAGCCGAGGTGCCAGAGAGAATCCAACACCTATTCGTCAGCCTGTGATTGCTTCAGCCCCTGAAGCACTCGCTTTTCTCCCATTCTAAAGGCAATAAAAGTAATGAGAAGAATGATTGTGCCATCTGCTCCCCAAGCTTTTCACCTGTGCTGGCAAGGCAATTTCTTTCCTTGACTCTGTCAGACACCATCCCCCGGACAGCAGCAGGCAAGCCCAGCGATCTGGGTGCCTTTTCCATCCCATATGGGTTTTCCCTGGCGCAGGGAGCTCTGCAAGAGGTTTGCAACTTGAAAAAGAAACATCAAGGTGCATCCCTTTGCTTGGAGGGACAGAGCAAGGGGTGGAGAATTGGCTTCTGAGCTGGAGATGAGGCTAATTCTGGTTCAAAGCTGTTTCATGGCTTGGAGACAAGCTGGGACCAATTAGGGGTGCTGCGTACCCCAAAAGCCAGGCCAGTCACTCAGTGTGGTGCCATTAATGATATCACAGGAGTGTCCAGAGAAGGATGTGGACATTTTACTGCCCAAAAGAAAGGATGAACAAAACAGGGTGAACAAGAGGTAAGGGGAAGGGAGAGAATGGCTTAAGGATGGTCACGAGGATTTTGTTCTCTCAGTGGGTTGGCTGGGAAATCAATAAAGGAGATAAAAAAAGGGAAGAAAGAAAGATCTGGCTGGAAAACTCAGGCTGAGATTCACTTGGAAAGAGTGGTTGTAAGCATGTCAAAGCCCCCATGGAGCGAGGCTGGAGCAAGGCTTGCCAGCAGAGCTGCAGGTCCCCACAGAGCCGGGCTTGGTGACAGCGGCAACTTGTGTGTCTGGAGGCCTTTT
>NW_009216154.1:34787-51917 GCF_000690835.1 Fulmarus glacialis | reverse complement strand
CGCTCTTCAGTAAACAACACTGAAACGTCACACCTTGCCTTGTGAATATTAATGCTGCACACTTGACACTTGAGCAACCTCAGATGCTGAGAGTTTGAGGACTTGCTTGAGGTCAGAGAGCGAGACAATGGTTGATCATGGTGCGACCCTTCGCGTTAGCTACCAGCATTAGCTACCAGCTCACGCTTCTTCATCCGTCTCTCAGAGGAAATGAGAGTGATTTTTTTTCCCCTCCCTTGTAGCTGAATGCTGAAAGATGTATTGGTTCAATCTAAAGGCACAGCAAATAGTCACAGGGCCTTGGCTCCAGAGGATTTTTTGTTCTTTTTTATACCAGCTAATTACATTTAAACAAATTCTCACTGTTGAGCTTGTTGGGAAGTGTCAGCTCCTGTTTTTGTCATCTGGCCTCACAACGCTCGTTCTAGCTGAGTTTGCCTAGCACTTTCATTAACCTTTCAGGGCATTTTGCTTATGAAACAGTGAAACAAATGAACAATGTGCCACCTTGCCTGAAGTTTCAGTTCAGCTGCACTTTAATTGACCTGTGCCCCAAGTTTTGAAGTGGTCCAGTCTCCATCCTGCATGTTCATCTATGTCCACTCATCACAAAGCTAACCCTAGAGAAAGACAGATGCAACATATACAATATATATATGTCTCTCTCCCTATACACATTTATAAAATCAAACTATCTCCTATGCTTTGAGTGAAAGGCAGGACTTCACCTTACTCCAAGGCATATGGTCCTTCATAGTGGGGAAAATGAAGTTGTAAGGCCTTTTGGGGACCTTTCATACTGCCTAACTGTAGGCATCTAACTAAAAAGCCTCAGTGAAGACCTTAGCCATCTAAAGACAGAGAACAGTGGGGTAAAAGAGAAGTAAATGACTCCAGAGAGCTATTCTGAGTCACAGTAGACAGGGTGGAAGGATCTTGAAAAAATCATTGAGACCATTTCCCTGCCTCCAGGCAAGATCAGCTCGACCAAAACCACTCCTGACAGATGTTTGTCTGATCTCGCCTCCAGAATTTCTTCTGCTGTTATTTTAAGCCCATCACTTCTTTTCGTGAAAGCAGTGAACTTGTTAAAAAAAAAAATTGAAGTCTCTTCCTCTCTGTAGAAAACTTGAACATACTGGGTGAACTATCTTTCCCTTCAGCCTTTTCTTCTACAGAGCAAACAAATCCTGTTTTCTTCTGCCGAGGAGATCTCTGGACCCCTCACCCTGCTTGCTGCTTTCTTGCACCCATTCCTACTGCCTGCTGCCTGCCTTAGGGGCTCTTGACTTATCATTGGGAGGTGCCCATTTTTCTTGCTCTTCCTTCCAACCCCCCATGTTTAAGTGAGAGTCCTAAAACAAGACATAGCAACAAGACTCCTTCAGGAGTTATCTGAAATTTCTCAGTGTCTCATCCAACCAGGAGGGAGGTCAGAAAGAAGTGTCAGTTTGGCTTCATCTGGTTCTTGGCAAGACGTGCGAGGGCTGCAGAAGAATTCATGTGGGATTTCACTCTGATCTTATCATCCAAGGGGAAACTGAGACACTCCAGGGCCAGCACCTTTAAAGCAAAGCTTTTCAAGATGTCTGGCCTCAGGTAAGGGCTGCTCACTCCAGTCTCTCATAACAGATCCACCCATCACTTACCAAAGAAAATGTGCACCACATTTCAGCTGCTAAAAATATGCGAGAGCTGAATTTCTCCTACATGGTTTTCCCCTTACAAGGCAAAAATCCTCCTGTTAATGGCTTGTAATCTCTCTGCCATTCCTAGTGGCAAATAACTGGTGAGTCTCAAAGGGTGAAGGAGCCGACTTCTGCTACTTTTGTTCTTGCAGATGGGAAACATTAGCACTGACAACTTGAGATGCACAATATCTTTTACTCTGGGAGGAGAGAAGATGGTGCTGCAGGAGCAATACGAATAAAACTGCAAAGCAGTGTAAACCACTGACTCAAAGGCTCAGCGCTGAGCAGGGAGAGAGCAATGTCCTTGCTGGCGCTCAAGCAGTGACCTGACCCACCGTCATGCCTTTTCATCCAAGCCATCCCTTTGCCTTCTCCCCCATATCATCTCTGGCCCCCGCAGGAGGGCTCCCCTGCCCAGCAAAGCCTTTCCCCAAGGGCTGTAGCCACCCGAAGGTGGTGCAGGGCCATTTCTGCACAGAAGGATGAGCTAGAAGTAATCTACTCCAGCAAGATATGGAGGCAGACTTTTGGCCAGAATCCAGCTTTTTATTAATATCCCAGGCTGGGGGAAGGGAAAGCTGTTCTTCCTTTCATACAGAAAGTGCTGAGAGGAAGAAGAGAGATACATTTCTGTTTAAGCCTTCTGCAGCCTCCAGGCTCTTGCTGCCCTGGAGGGTTTCTTGTAGGTATGTTTGCAGGTCAAGGAAGGCACAGGGTGGTATGGATTGACTGTGGTAGGACATATATGTAAAATTCCTTTTTCATTTTATACACTGGTAGGTGGAACTGAGAGGAAGGGGACATTTGTTGTTTGCTTAATTTATTTTTAATCCTGGCTTGTGGAGAATCCTGATTCCTAGGACAGCAAATGCTCCAGCCAAAGCAGAAGAACTGCAGAATTCAGGCCAGTTTGGGGAGTTTTAGGATGAAAAGCACTGCTCTAATCTCTGCTCTGTCCACAGGGTCACAGCGTGTGGTCAAGAAGGGAGGTTTCATCCCCAAAGGCTGCTCAGCCCAAAGGTCCCCAACAGGGATCACCCAACTTGGGCATCTGAGCTTCAAGCACAGCAAACACCACCACTCTCCCAATTGTTTGGTTTAGGGCAGCCAAGGCACCACAGAACCTCCACAAGAAATTCGAAGTGCAAAACTGCTAGTCAAAAGGGACAGATTTGGGGATTATCAGAAACATTAACAGCAGCGGAGAGGTGGAAGGTAGGGACATACAGTCCAACTTCTGTGGGCCATATTTATTTTTAGGCCTTCTTTTTTAACATTTCCTTTTCCATAGATGTTGGAGGTCAGGCTCTAGACTATCACAGATGACATCATTAATTTGGATTTCAGGAAGCCTTCAAAGAAGATCTCTTTTCCATAGATGTTGGAGGTCAGGCTCTAGACTATCACAGATGACATCATTAATTTGGATTTCAGGAAGCCTTCAAAGAAGATCTTTGGGCTGCTTTTTTTTCAACAAGAAAAGCCAAGGAGATTTAGGAAAGCCCTGAGGGCATGGCAGGAGGACAGACCCACTGCAAGGTGAAGGGGTCGGCAGGCAGCTTGGGGTGGGCAAGCTCATGTGCAGTTCACAGAAAGAGCACTCAGACTTGGTTTGTCTCCCAGGAGCGTAAATCAGTCTGACACTAGGAAGAGGAGGCATCCTACCTTGGAGAAATGTCACCCTCATTCCAGGAGCATCATATCAGCTTTCCTCAGTCACAGAGACTTGCATTTCCCATGGCATTAACACCAGTATTTCGGAAGCAGAGAGGCTGCTTTCCTACTCCGTAAACCACCTGAGACAAGGCACCAGGAGGCATCTGCCCCATCCCCTCCTGAAGGAGGGGAGCTGCCCCTTCCCCCCTGCTCCTCCCCATTGCCCTTCCCTTTGCACCCCCCGCGTGTCGGAGGCAGCAGAGCACGCTCCTTTTTATAGGACTGCCGTGGGCTGTAAGATTTAATTTGCCTTTCTGGGGAATCAACTCTTTCTTTTACTTCCAGTAACTTCATATGATTAACCAGTTTGAGTCTTCATAATGCTATAACTTATTCCACTGATACATATTAGGTTTTTGCTGCATTGAGGCTTTCCTATACAATCAGTGTTTAATCTAAGCTTAATAAATTCTTCCCAATGACTAATGCCTCACCCTTATTTTGTGATCTCCAGCAATGGCAGCACATAGTGTTCCCCTGGCAAAGTACTCAAAAGCCACCAAACACCAGAAACTCAGGATCTTATTGAGCAGCAAACAACTGGACCCTGGCCAGCCAAAGCCCTGAATTACCCAGACAGCAGTGGGAGAGATAACAGTTGTGCTTGTAAGGAACACGCAGAATGGCCCTTTTTCAGAAGTCTGCAGAAACAGAAGTACAATTTCTGCACCTGCATACCCATACTATCTGTGACAGGAAAGAGACACATCCTGGACCACGTCTCAGCTCCCCGAGACTGAAAGGGTAATGAAAGCTGGTTTAAAAGCAATGCTCACTGGGTTGGGAAGAGCATGTTGCCATCCCTCATGCTGACCCTCAAGATCACACGCTGGGAAAGAAAAAAAAAAAAGGAAAAAAAAATTAAGAAAAGGATCTTCTGTTATTCATTAACCACACTTTTGAGTTTATTGTCACCAGGCAGCATCTGTGCTTTGAACAAATCCCTGTCCAAATACAAGTAAGATGTTTGGCTTATAGAATCGTTAAATTGATAGAGAGCCAGACAGTTCAAATGATAGAGCCTTGTGTGATTGTACAACTCAAGAACTCTTGTTCAGTCACTATTACAGGCTTTAATAGCTATGATTCCTAACCCATCCCCTGACTTTTACATGATGCCATATATATACACAGTTTATCTCTAAGGCAAAGCCCTGGTGTTCTTGAGAAGCAGCTCCTGGGGCTCGAGAGATCCCAGGGTTTATCTTAAATATCACTGCTGTCAGAATGTCTTGTTATCAATTTGGTTCTGTGTCAAATTTTCGTTCAGCTCTGAGACCAAGAAATAGCCAGATAGATGGGAGTCGTTCCTAACCTGCAGTTCTGATGCAGGCTGGATTCCCAGAGCAGGAGCAAGGCTATAGCTTTTCCTCTGATCGCAGGGAAATGCAAGCCTGCTTGGCAGAAGTCAATACTAAAAGCAAAAATTTGCCCTGCCTGTGATGGCCCGTCATACTGGCAAAAAGTTCCCGTGCCCAGCAGTGCATGAAGATTGCTATTTCTTGCAGCAGAAGAGCTGCTTCAATTCCCAAGAGCATTCCTCCTCCCCTCCTGCCCACTTTGTTCTCTCCGAAAGGCTCCCACGTACCCACCACATCACTGCCCCAGCCATCCCCCACCTCTCATAGTCCTTCCAGCACAGAGTAAATTAAATCCACCGTGATCGGTGAAATGGCCCTTCGTTGTCCTCCTCCACCCGGCTCCCCAGGTCTGACGGCCACCTGCATTCACGACTGACTCCTCGGAGCTTTCACCTCAGCTCCCTGCCTGCACACACCGTTTGATCCTTCGGCACTGCGGTGCACCAGGCATGTTTTCAGACGTGCCCCTTTCTTCTACATTGCACCAAGACGATTCAGTCGCCTGATCTTTATTCAGGAGCCAGTTATGGCAGGGACTGTATTATATATTTCCCTCTGCTTCCAGAGGACTATAGCTCTGCTGTCTTCTCTGACAGGGCTAGAGCCTTTACTTTCATGAAATAAAGGAGTCTGCTTTCCTGCCCTGAGAAAATAACACTGATTGCACAAGGAAAAGGTGTCACTAGATCAGATCAATCCACAATACATAGCACTACTTAAGATGTGCCTCTAGTTCAAGTTAGAGAAAGCAAACACAGGAGTTAAATTAAAAAGGTGACTAAATCAGCAAGTTACACTTGCAAATGTGTGTTCAGACCTACTAATTCAGCAATTGCACTTTCAAATCTGGCAACAGCAGGAGGTAGTGGTTGCATGGGACAAGCGTGTGTGATGGGTCTATGGGATCGCAGCAAAGTCTTGCAAAAAACCCCAAACAACCTCGAACTGAAGCACTGCAGTCCTCCAGTCCAAATCAGTGTTGACCCACAAATGCACCCAGCACAGGACAGCGATTGCTGCTGCTACGGCCAGTGCAGTGAAACTGCCCCATGGTTCTCCAGAGCATCAGCTTCTGCAGCTGACGGGACTGTACCAGAGGACCAGTACAGTCCAGTAGCTTGCAGGAGACATATTGACCAGTTTGGCAAGATCGATGACTTCTGCTCTGGAATAATCCCACAGCTGGGAGTGCAAGGGTCCTGACGTTACTATTAAACATCCTGGAAAGTAGCACAACTAAGAGAACAAAGCGTGCAAGCCAGGAGAGAGAGGCTGGGAGAAAAATGTGCAGGGGAACAGTCTATTAATACCTGCCTGTGCTGCCACTGGTTTTAATCAGCACTAATAATCCCTCACTGTCAGGAGCATTTCCATTCACCCTCTAATTTTAAATAATTATTATAATCAGGATTCTACTACAAAATGCTAGAAACAGCATCCTTGTCACTAAAACTGTACCTAGTAATTGAAAAACAAACCGGCAGAGGATTTATCAACCACACACACAAAAAAAGAACATTAACTACCACGCTGCAAAGCTCTTTACTTGTCATAATATATTAGGTGTTTCATTACACATCCTGCCGGAGCTGCAAACGCGTGGTACCCCAGCTAGTGCGCGGGAAGGGAAGACCTAAAGGGCCAACATCTTCTAGGGAAATAAGGTTTCTGTCAATATTGTCCTGCTCAAATGAAATGGCTGTCAAAAGGACTGGCCTCACCTCCTGCTTGGAAACTTGAGGGTCGTCTTTTTGGGTGTCTGGGAAACCACCCACCCAGCTGCACGCAGCTCACAAGGTGTGAAATCCTTGATGCACATCAGCACCATCCGTATCTGAGTTAATTTTGTGCATTGATTTTTCTCTCATTACATTAATTCAATCTTATGGAGGAAACTAGAACATCCTTTTCCTTTGAAGCCATCACCACTGTAATGGAGCTCTAAGATTCATGGTGCTGGAAACTCTGTGCCAGGACCAGAGTAGCAGTGCAAGTCTAATTAAGACATAGAAGAAAGGCTGTAATCTCCCTGGTCAATTAATCAATTTCTCAATTAGATAACACAGTGATGGGTGGGCAGAGCGCTGGGGAGTTGGACAGTCGGGGAGATGGAGTATGAGCTCCAGACCTGTTCATTAAGCGAGTCGATCACCCGTCCACCACACGAGCCAGACCCCAGCCACCAGCAGACCCGCTGTCCCCCAGCTGCCTCACGCAGCCATGACTTCCCCAATGAGCGTCTTTATGGACCTTTTCCAGCTGCTCAGTTGTAACGCAAAGAAAATGAACATGCAAACACAGCGTTTCTAGGTTGAAGTAGGAGGGAAAGAAGGGCTGGTGACCCTTCCCCATGGCCACCTGAACCCCCGTACCAACTTCCCTCACCCCACCGCTGCTCCACCTCCACTGTTTGATTCTCAGGGCAGATGCCCTGCAAGGATGCTGGCTTATTTGGGGAGGAAATATTTCACAATTCTAAAACAGGTAGAGATGAAGTGGAAGGTGTGGTTTGTCTCTACTCCTTCCCTCCCCCTGAGAAGCCTGGATGGAAAATGAAACCAATTAATTACATAAAAACAATACCCCAACATAAATATCATTATTTAAAAACTATAAAAATATCAGAGAAAAGAGAGCAGTGGCTGTAAAAGTTGCTCTTTACAGAAAAACAAAATTTTGTTATTAAAAATGACCACAGGGTCAAATTTTCTGCCAGTCCTACCAAAAGCCTTTAAGTACTTCCCCATGTAGCACAGCAACAACATTACAACATCAAGAAAGGTCATCCTTCTCCTTTCGTTACAAATGGATGTGAAGCCCAGTGAAGATAATTTGCTTCAAAAGAGAAAGAATCGGGAGAAGAACCCAGAAGTCTCAGCTCAGTTTCTCTTTAGCCTTTCCTACCCTAGCAGGCTCAGCTCTGCTTCTAAGGAGCTGCTGGTTTTATGTGCCACCAGCTTCTTCTCCTCTGCGTTTTACTGTCCTTGAAAGTGGGGACTCCTAGCTTTAGTTTAAATTTATTATTGATAATAAAATAAATAAGCAATCATTGCAAAAAGCCCTAAAACACTTTCATGCTTAATTTAAATGCTCCAGTATAACATTTGGAATAATCTCATGAATAGATGCAGGAACTAAGATCACATAAAATAACATCAGCAAATTATCTAGTTGCCAACGCAACTTTCTGATAATAAAAGGCAGCTCAGGACAATTTACCATTGTTTAACCTAATTTATTTATCTGCACATAATCACAATACAGCCCTAGGGGAAATACAGAGGGGGAAATAATTGGAGTTGATTTATTTGTATTTGTTTGCTCTGAATTGGAACAGAAAATAGAAAGGTGGAATATTTTACAGAAAATCATTCCAGAAAAATTAAATCTCTTTTGAGGGAGCCAGTTTTCAGCTGCAAGTTGCCCACCTGGCTGGTTCTTCTGCAGGCAGAAAGCAAAGCAGACAGCAGCCATCCCAATAGGCACCGAGGAGCTGTCGTTCCCATTCTCCCAATGGAAAAATCCATTCTTTTATTCAATAAATCAATTTTTGCTGTGAAAATTATGATTTTTATGGAAAGGCTATTTTCCTGTTAAAATGCCAACCCGATCTGGAAATAACAGAGCAGGGCCCGCTAGTGAGGGGTTTGAAAAGGTTAAAGAAAGTCTAAAAGCTATTTGGGAAACACGTGGCCACCTCTATGGGAAAGAAAATGCATCATTTCAGAGGTGAAATGAGAACACCTGGACCCCGCAGCCTGCCAGACTTGTTTTTGGAGGCAAGCAGGGAAGATGCATCCCTTCACCCAGCAGGAAAACAAAAGGTTTGGGGAGAAGAACAGAAAAGCTCATTTTGTATCAAAGAGTTGATGTGTTATAGACACCTGCTTGGAAGGGGGGCAGAGAAAAGACATGCTTGGCATGGGAGCGTTCGGCAAAGGCAGTTCAACACGGGGCTTTTCAGGGGAAGGAGAGGATTGTATCCAAGATTTGGCCTTGGTTTATAGCTTCATAGTCCCTCACTGCCCCCAGATGTTTGCAGGATGGAAGGTCCCAGATGTGGCAGCTGCCAACACCAACTCAGCGAGTCGCTAAGGGATGCTGTCTCACCTTTGAGTTCCCCAAATCCTAGGAGGTTGCCTGCACACATCATGGCATTTGAACTGATTTTCTCAGGGACAATGCAAGAAAGAATACACCAAACTGATCAGTTCGGGCTGGACTTGCTTCTAGACCTCAGTTAACTTTAGACTGAGAAAGACTGGGACTGTGCATGAGTCCCAGCAAAGCAGAAGGCAATTCTCTTAATTGCCAAGCTGGAAATATGGGGACAAAACCAAAAAAAGAATAAAATATGACTTGCAATTTTGGATTACAACTTGGCAAAAAGACTTCTACTGAGCTCCTTCCTGCAGAAACCTGCCATATGAGATTATTTCATTGCACCTGAACTGGAAGAGATGCTGCCAAGACTGTCACCAGAATCAACAAGAAGACAAGCACAGGCTGGGAGAGCAGCTCTCATCTCTCCTGGGACAGCTGGGCTCTCCCAAGATTTGTGGCTCCTGGATTTGATTCCACTGCCACAGCAAAATCTGCATGTGCACAACAGAAAGTAGAACTTCAGGAAAAGCACTTTGCTTACTACACAGAAAGAAGCCATCTTAAAAATTTTTTTAAAAACCAAACACACTTGAAAACCTAATTATTTTGCTAAAGCCTTGCCTTATTGCTCACGTGAAGAAGACTTCATCCCAGAAGCAAGTTTCCTTACCTAATTCCCATGCCAGTGCTGATCTTCCCTCTGTCCCACATTCAGCCCATCCCTGCAGAGCTGGGTGAGGACCGGAGGGGATTTGCCCCCCGCTGCTGGCAGGGTCCCCACTGAGTGCCCTCTCCCACGGCACGCAGCTTCACTGGAACTTCGCTTCTCCTGCTCAGCTCGGCGTTTAGGAACTCTAAGCTGTAAACACCTTCAATGGCATGTTTGTTGTTTGTCTCCCTCTGTTATCCATTTAGCATCTTTATACATCAAAGCAGCCTATTTATAGTTGCCTTCTCGAGGAGGATCTGAACAGCTCTTTCTGGCTGTAGCAGGATCTCTTAGCCATAGGCCACATCAAGCAAACACACAAACTGAAAGAGATCTGTGTTGCAAATAGGGCTGCTCTTTTAACTCTGTCTATAGCTAAAGCTGAGCAGGAACAAGGAGCCCAATTCTCCCAGGGATTCTCCACCTCCTATGTGAAAACTGAGAGTGCCTTGCATTTTGCTAGCACTAGACTCAGCTTTTAGTTCTTTCTTTGGCAAGAATGGGAAGAAGCATCTCATCGCCAGACTGCAAAGGCTGAGATAGCAATTAATGACTTAATTTCTATACGGCTTCTCAGATTGCTTGGGCCTAATTATTCCACTAGATGGACCCAATACCATTCTTAGTGTCATTTGCCCTGTGCTATGAAGGTCTGATGGAGCCTCCCCTGGGAAAGGTCTATCTGAGCAGGAAGACATCAGTTACACAGCGCAGCCCTAAGCAGTCCTGGCATGCAGGATTACAGCATCCCAAAATCTAAAGTCTCATGACAATTTCTTCTTTTGTCCCACACCAACATCAAATCTATAGGGAAACAGTTCCCTTCGGTTCCTTGCTTTAATTGAATGTGTGTAACAACAATCTATTTAAATAAAGTTATAGCAAGAGAACACAGTCCTGCTCCATGGCAGGCTGTGCAGGTACGCAGCCACTGCGGGCTGTTCCCAGGGCTGCTGCTCACCTGCACATTATTGACCATTGCAGTCACAAATACCAGAAAAAAAGGAACACAAATCCCTAGCAAACTCTGCCATCTGCCCCGTTATCCTGTCATCCTGGCCATCAGATGTGTACTTTTCCAGGGAACATCTCCTGTGCTGTAGGATGGGTGTCCATCTAAACAGGACAGCAGTCTCTCCTGCTCTTGGCATGTAGGTAAGTTGCCCAGTTGGTATTTCTGTTGCCCCATCCATCCAGGAGTTACAGATGGCATGCCTCTTCAATATTTCATTAACCTCTGCCACATCTAAAATCCCCAAGCAGTTTAATTTCTGCTTTCCTAAATCTACTGAAATGGAAAGTTTACCCAGAGTGATTTTCAGCCAAGACGATTCAAGACAGAGTCCTCAACTGAACTCATTTCACTCTCCAACGGTAAAGCCATTCTGAGCTCTTTTTACTTGCAAGTAGAGATGAAATAAAAGGACTGCCCTCTCAGACGGCTCAGTTGAGCACAGCTGATCTCTGCCAGCGGAGTGCCTGGCCCCAGCCATGGAGACTGCTGAAGCTTTGCCAAATATTACTGTGTGCAAACATACAACTGATTCTTGTGACATCCCACGGCCCATCAGAAGAAACTAGTGGTCCAGGGAGGATGTGCAACCTCACCTGCAAGTAAACTCCAAGCTGCTTTCGAGTGTCTTAGAGAATCACTAGAAAAATTGCAACCTTTTCTCCAAACACTTAGAGAAAGCAATCCGCTACAGCTAATGCCTAATACTATGTCCTGAGCAAGAGTTAAAATATTCATATTTAGCCACATGAAAAGGAAGAGTGGGTTTAATAGCCATGCCTAGGTTAATGCTGCCAAGGGAAGCTGGGTTGTGTTTAACACAGGCTGTCACCTGTGGGCTCGAAGCCTGGCACCGCGCAGAGGTACGACCCTTCCTCACTGCTCACGTCGCCAGCGCTGCTCAGCATCTCCTCTAACCGCGCCAGTGACGAATGCACAGCCAAACCGGAGAGAAACCAGCCCGCTTTTCCACTGAGGAGGTGACATTTACCTCTCCCTTGTCACATCATCACCAGTGACCGAAAGCGGACAGAAGGATGGATGACAGAAGCAACTTCAAAGACTTCAAAGAGATATCTTCCCTGCAACAGCCTCCACAAGCAAACCCCGAACCCAGGCTCCAGAGAGTTAACGCTGCTGAGGCTGTGCCCTTCAGACAAGGGCCTCCCGTGTTTCTGCAGCGGTGGCCACCCAGCCTCCTGCGTGGCACATGCAGGTGGTCAGAGCTGCTTCAAAGAAACCGAGGAAGGAAAGCAAAGCAATAGGATCAAGGTCATACAGCCGGCAAGGATGCCTGGTACTCACTCAGATGCAGGATTCCTCCGTCTAGGTGACAAACAGCAATTACGGTCCTCAACTCGGTCCCAGGCACAGCTCCAGCTCTCTGGTCAAAGGCAAACTCCCACCCAGGGGAGCTGGGCTCCTCAGCTGGGGGTATTTCATAGCTTTGGGCAGGTGGAGGCTAATTAGCCTTCTTTCTCACCAATTTCATTTTCACCTGTTTCACTTGCTAATCCCTTGGCCGTTCAGCCTGTTCAATTAGCACCCTCTCTGCAGGGGGCGAGGGCAGAGGAGCAAGCCTTGCCTGCACAGATTTAACCCTTCCCTAGCCAGAAAAGATGGTGTGAGACCACAGGCAGGGAAATGCCCTTCTTTCCCCATGTCCTGTAGCACGGTGGTTTTGGCACTTGGTGTACCTCCTTGCTCATGGTGATGGCTTCCTCAGCTGCGGAGCAGTTTGAGATGCACTTCCCAACTGGCATTCACTGCTCGAGGCAACACTTATTTTCCTACAGATTCACTCCTCTGTTTAGCCAACAGGAGCAATTACCTGCTTTGTCGGATTTGCAGTGTAGCAAGCAGAAGGAACTGGAGAATTGCTTGATCACCCAGACCTCCCTGAGATGACTGGACAAAGCAAGGAATTGTTTTCTTTCGTTTATTGTGACCCTAACGGTTTAAGATTCTGCATACTGGCTGCTGATAAATGGCAATTCATTAAGCCCCCATAACTCAATCTCCTGCAACCACCTACCCACATCTGAGCACTGCCCACAGGAAGAAACGTTGTCTATGCAACTATGGCAATTCACATTCATAGGGATGCTTTAGGCACCCTGAATCATCTAATCTTTGTATGTGATTTGTATACACATGTACACATGCACCTTTACAGACAGCACCTTTGTCTCTTCAGCTGGATGTTAAACTGCCATAAACAGGGCACCCAGAACCCACAGCAACTGAATTCCCTGGTTCCTCTTGAAACTTCTGGATATTGGTTTTTATTGGTATATCTGCAGTGACTCCTGTACTGAAGTTTCTACTGGTTCACAAACAGGTAGATCACAAGGCCACTAATTGGGATTCCCTGTGTGGCAGAACAGTCTGGCAGGGTGTGCTGAGCCCTGTCCCAGCAGTGTGCTGAGCCCCTGGGCAAGCACAGCAGCCTGCATTAGTATTCCAGAGTGGCTCCGCTCGCCAAATTTTCCCTGGAATCATTATCCAGAATCCAGAACTGATCAACGAGTGGGTGACATGGCCCAAGAAAAATACAGAGCTGGAAATGTACCTGTATGTCTGATTTCTCCAACTCGCATTATAATCCTACATCATACTTTATAATGACTAACCCTCCGGCTGTGTTTTCACTCCTGAAATATATTAACGTCAGCTGCTGGTTTAACTTTGCCTGGTTCCAGGCATTAAAAGCACTGCTGGATTTAAACTGTAATCCTTGATGCAAAAGTGTAATCCAAGCAGGGGAGGATTACAGGGAACCTTTTGGACCTGCCTCCCTCCCAGCACACAGGTACTCGCACGCCTGGGCTTGCTCTGCAGCGGGGGCGGGCAGGCAGGGTCCCACGCACCCCAGAGCCACGAGCCCCCTTCCCCAGCCTTGCTCTCGTGGAGGGTGCAATGAAAGGCACCAAAAATCAGGGGCTGTTTGTTTGGCACTTCAGCATTCCTCCCAGGTTTCAGGTTGGCAGGAGGAGGGATGCATGAGGGGCGCCTGGAGTTTAGGGAGGCTGCAGGACCGAGTGGAACAGCTTTCAATTATCACGAGCCTCAGACACGGTAATGAAAATAGCATCCTGCTGAGCTGCAATCGCTACCAGCAAGGACAGCTCCGTAAAGCACGCAGCAGCCTGTGGTTTCTCTCCTGCGTGGCTGCGTATGCTGCCTACACACAAGCCGCGTTGGGCTGCAGAGAAATAGATACGAAAGAGGACAAACTCCTTGAAGCAGAAGGAACAAGACTGATTTGCAGCAGTTGAGGATCTGGTGGCTGTTGCCTGGACCTTTAGGACCAGATGCCATGCTGGAGGCATTCACACATAGCTTGGCAAGCTCACCTTGGAAAGCAAGAGGGATTGCGGTCTCTGCTCCAGGTTTTACTTCTCTCAGCTCGGACGTTATAAGCCGGAGCCCTGGAGCCAAGCTGCTTGGTTGTCTGAGCACACTGTCCCGAACATTGTCCCCTGTCAGAGGGTAGTGGGAGAAGGAGCCATTTGCACACCCTCATCACAGTCACTTCTTGTCTTCTTGCCAGTGCTCCTGCCAGCACCCTTATCTGCAATTTTCACGTGTTTCTGCTCTGTCTCCCTGGACCATAAATCATATACCCAAGAAAGGCAAGCTGGGCTGACAGAAGACATCAGCAATAAGCCAGACAAGACAAGAGATACCATGGCAGCAGAAAACAGGACAGTGCTTTAATAATAGCATCTATTTTATTTATCATGCCGTCTAAAAGTTCTCGCTGTGTCTCAATACTCTGTGCCAGGGCATGGGAGGGATAGCTGGAGTATAAGAAGAGCTGACCTGAGCTGTTGTGGAGAGCTTAAACAAAAGACAACTAGGAAAGAACCCAAATGTTAAAAAGTAGTCTCAATAATACAGTTCTTCTGCTATTGCCTTGTCTTTCTCAAATTTTTCTCAAACACTGATGCAACACCACTGCTAGATCTGTCTTCCCGTTTGGGATTAACACCTGGGATGGGGTTATTGGGTTCTCCGTTATACCTGGTATTATTATTTGCACCACAGCCAAATGGGTGTGAAATGCCACCACCATGATGGAGAGCACCTTACCACCGGCTTTGCTTGGGAGGAGGCGACGACCCTAAGTGCCATGTGATGACAACCAGACTCCTCAGGCTTACAAACCTTCCTGGAAGGACATGCCATGCTTTGTCCTAGACGTACTCATCCAAAGCATTGTCCTTCCTCAAGCTGTGCCGCTGCCTGGCACACCGCAATGTGGAACAGGACCTTCTAAATATAGAGGGTTTTTAATGGCTGCAAAAGGTGAAAATATCCCAGATCCATTTATCTTTGCCAGGGAGCACCATGGGGATTTCATAATTAAACTGTGCACATCCAGTTGCTATGGAGCTTTTACCAGTCCCTGTATCCATCATCCAGAGGAAAATGGGTCAGTGCAGCTTTCTGCAGTCACCAGTTCCCAAATCTGGTTCCTGCCTCGTAGACCAGCGTTCGAGCCCATCGTGTTGGCGGAGGTGGCCACTGTTTGCACCAGTAGCCAGGCTCGGTGCTTGAGCAGGGACCTCACAGGGGAATCAGCAGCATTTTGTAGCTCCTAGTCTCACATCCATAACACGGCCAAGCCTGTGGGAGTCTTCATCGTGTCACACCAATGTGGTCACTCTGAACTCAGACCTTGCAAGGACCCATTAGAAAATCTGGCTTAAATTTTCATATCTTCAGCAGTGTTGGTCCCAACTTTCAAAAAAACAAGTAGAAGAAAAAACAGCCTTGCTGAAGACCACAGAGCAGGCTGGTTGCTGTTTCTCTCCTTCCTTTTCAGGCCATAAAATTCCAATTCCAATTTTAGACAAGGATGTTCTTCCTGGAGGTAGCTTTTCTCTACTTACCTTAATTTTCTGTGAAAAACAGTTGAGAGCCCTGCCGCCCTGTGAGTGATTCTTTGAGAGAGTTGGTATGACAAATAAAATACATCCCAGACACTTCCTTCAAACTGCTTTGGGAAATACGTGTGTTTCGTGATCACCTTTAACTAGGTTTACGTAAAAGGTCAGAGCAGCTGTGTCCTCCCTGGATCCAGAAGAGGAAAAGTCAAAAGAGACAGCCAAGCAGCTGTCCTCAAGGTGGTTTTGACCTTATCAGATGTAGGCAATGCAGGAAAGCACATTAAAAAAATATTGCTGGTGCAATTAGGCAGATGCCTCTGAGTCTGGGACAGTGAACAGCATGGACCCGTGATGTGGGCTGGAGCAGCGTCACCTCCGAAAAGTGTCAAGCAATGGAAAGCAGTGGGGTATGTGCGTAGATTACGGGTTTAATTATAATATCCCAGCCCCCTGTTTGGAGCAGTCAGGGGGATACGTTATTATTACTCATGTTCAATGCAAGAACTTTCAGATTTTCTCTTTTTTAATCAGTCAAACTGCTGGAGATAATTAGTGCTTTGCTGTCTCAAAAATATGGTTCTTAGCAGGAAAGTCCATCCCAGGAGCCGGCTGCATCAGCTTGCTGCCTCCAGCGAGGGACAGCCACCTCCTCCCGGGCACCGGGCACGGCCGTGCACGCCACGAAGTCCAGCTTCTCTGGGGCAGCAGGATGGGACCAGCCCGGTCCCCCTGCGGGAGGGCAGGGATGAGCGAGGACTCTTCCCATTATTTTCCCGCTGGCTCGTGTTAGCCTCGGGACAGAGGTGGCACTGTAAAAGCCCTAATGAGCATGGCGTGCGGAGGGGAGACGCCAAGGGATTTCTTTTCTCACAAACACCCAGAGCTCCCAGCCAAGGTGGTAATTTATAAACCTCGTTATGCCATCAAAACAAATCGGCTGGATGCTTTGGAGTGCCACAGCTTTTATGCAAATGCAACAAAGGCCTCTTTTGGGACGTTAATGGTAAGAGCTCAAAGAGGAAAAGGGCCATAAAAATAATGATGCATAGTTTTATGGTAAGGAGAGACTTCCGAAGGAAAGAGGTGATGCCTGTGCACATCCAATGGCCGTGGAGACTTGACCCAGCCTTGGCCACCTGCTCAGGCTGGGAAAACAACATTGAGCGACCACCAGCGGTTTGCAAAGCCTGGGAAGGTGCTGGGGGACAGGGCAGGGGAGCCCCTGCAGCCCCGTCCCAAAGCTGTGGCGCTTCAGAAAAAAAGCTGAATAATTCCCAACCCGAGGGCTGGGCCCTTGTTAGCACACTCCTCACTCCTGCTGCAGGACTAAGCCAGGATCTGACCACTTTCTGAGCAAAATGCAAAGTCCACTTAATGAGGCTTAATTAAAATGTAGAGAGTGGTGCCGTGTCCTGCAGCTGCAGGCACCTCAGCTTTGCCATTAGTACCGGAGGGCGCTGGCAATTAAATAGCACTGGCAATTACTTGTTTACTGTTTTTGTTGGACTTGCTGTTGTTTTTCACTCTCTTCCAAAAAAGGGATGCAGACCCCACGCACCCTTTGATCGAGCTGGAAACTGGGCCCTGCTCCGACTTAGATTTGGAGGGTTATCAAAGACAGTGTACCTGAGACACAGCTGAA
>NW_009216154.1:32141-34756 GCF_000690835.1 Fulmarus glacialis | reverse complement strand
GGAAAGAGAAAATTACCTAGTTTTAATGTAAAAACTAATACTGCAACAGAAAAAAATTAAATATCCCATTCTTTGATATTTTCTAAACAAAGGCATAGTCCCAGAGGTGAGCTCTGGTCCTGCCGGAGAGGAGGAAAAGCATATTGTGCAATTCTGAGATTTTCCAGTGCTGTTCTGTGCTCCTGAGGTTATACCTTGTACATTTATTTATATGCCAGTGACTTAATTAGATGTTCTTTTGTCTCAAGTGGCAGTGAGATGAATCAGCACTCTCCATACGCGTGCAAGGTCTCTGCTCAGGACCGGCTCCCGGCAGCCCAATCCCTCCAAAAAGCCATGGCAGGGGAAGGGGGGGCTGCGCTCGCCCCTCGCCCAGGACCCCGGCCCAAAGCCTCCAGTGCTGCATTTGCTCAATGTGCCTTCGATAGCACTACCACCAGCAGTTAAATGCAAGGGCATCCTCAAGCTATCAGTTGAGTCTCAGGCTGAAGAAACCCAAGCCCTGACGTGTCCCCGGGGATGATGGGCTCGCTCAGGGGCGGCGGCGGTTGAGTCTCAGGCTGAAGAAACCCGAGCCCGGACGTGGCCCCGGGGAGGAGGGGCTCGCTCAGGGGCGGGGGGGGGACACGAGTGGGGCTGGTCCTGCCTTCCCTCCCCTCTCATCTGACGGACTCACCATAGATCAGCTGGAGCTTACGTTGCGACAACTTGTCAGGCAGAAGAGCCAGAGAAAGCAGATGAAAAGGCTTCTTGTGATTAACCTTTTTTTTGTTTTTTTTTTTCCTGCCTTTGCCTTTTTTTTGTTTTTTTTTTCCTGCCTTTGCTGATTATCCCAGAAGAGAGGGCATCCCCCCATCCTGCCCCAAAGCCCTGGGTGTTGGGGGATCGCTCTCACCTTTCAGCACAAGTGTCCTCTGAGACGGCTGCGGAGAATCTGCTCTTTGGAGAGCTGAAGTCATTTATCCAATACCCCATTAACAAACCCAGATAAGCACCTGCAAACGCAGGGGTATGGTGGGGGTATCAACACCCCAAACCAGCCCAGCTGGGCAGGTCACAGCCTGCAAAGCCACCCTAAGGACCCAGACAAGATGGAGCCAGGGGACATTTGGGTCCTGAAAAGTGCTGATCTGCTTCAGGGCATGGTGGATACCCCATCTCCCCCAGGCAGGACCCTGAGGGTGGCCTGTCACCCAGCGGGAGCAGCCGCATCCCAGTGTGTGGGCAGAGCCCCCCAGCACATGTCGGTGTGGCTGCTGCAAAGGGGGCCCGACTTCTATGCTGATTTTTGCTGTACTGATTTTTTTCCGGCAGAAGAACTGGTTTCTTGCTGTTTTATAAGCTAAGCCCACATGGTTATGTTCAAAGTGATGCAAGTCTGAATTACAAAGTTTTACACATTTCCCCCAGTATCTGGCTTAATTTTTCATCAATGTTTTCGTGTAACTTTGCCAATACCATGTTATAAAGAAAATGCATGACTGTCAGCCAGATGTCTGCACTCCAGCACGTTCATTTGCAAACCAGCAAATTCCTCCCGGCTCAGGAGAGGTGCTGCCCACCCAATTCCTGTGCCAACAGTGCAATGGGTGCGAAGCATGAAGCAGGTGCCGGTGCCCAGGATATGGTGCAGGATACAGCAATTCTTCCCAGTTCTCTCTTGCTTTCACTTGGGCAGGATTTTTCGCTAGCAGATGGGAGTGGGTTGCAGCATTATTTGATTGCTACCTATTTATGGCAGTCTCACAATATTCTGTTCCACCAGGGTAAGGAGCCATTTGCAGGGGGTTGGACATGTGAGTGGGAAGTCGTTATGAGTCGCTTTTCTTCAGCCCAGTGATTATGCAAGAGAAGATGGAGCGTCCAACCTGCAGCATTTGGCTGGAGGTCTGTCCTGCAGAGACGGCTCTGTTAGAGAGGCAGGGGGAGCTGTGCCCCCCCCCAGCAGTGTCTGGTGGGACGTGGTGTCCTGCCCGAGGATGGAGGTGACAAACGACCCTGCTCCCCCCAGCCCAGCTGCCAGGTCCCTGCATTGCTCAGCGCTTCACGGGAGTTGTAGTCTGCTCCCGTCTCCTCGTTGCACCCAGCTTGCTGCCAGACTTTGCTGGCAAATGCAGTTGGTTTTAGGGCTTGGACAAAGCCTCTTTGCATTTGTATTTTCAGTGAGAAATTGTGATTTAGCAAGGAAAAGCAAAGAACAAAAGCCTGGCTAACTTTGCATTGCTCACTGCCTGCTGAATTTCCCTTACAAACCAGCCTTCCTCAAGCCAACAACCCCATTACAAAGAGTTAAGTGGCTTCTCGGGACAAAAATCTCCTAAAATAATGAGAGAACAGTCCACATTCCAACACAAGAGCGAATTCAATAGGAACGGGGCTTCCCAGGCCTTTGCATGGCTCTGGATGTCCCCTGCACCCCCAGCCCAGCCACGGAGCCCCGCTGCCCGCAGGAGCGGCTCCAGCCGTGCCCGGAGGCGGTCGGGAGGATTTGGCTGGGACTCGCCTCGCACGCAGCCGCGATGCCTCGGGAGCTGGTGTCAGAGCAAGCTTCTCCCTGTAACTGGGGTTGCTGGCGTTATTACTTCCACGGCAGAGACAATATGATTTATTGAAGC
>NW_009216154.1:25801-32098 GCF_000690835.1 Fulmarus glacialis | reverse complement strand
GAAGATAAACTGTCTCATTATTGCCCTGATCTCTAATCATGTCACATTTTCTGTTGCTCTGTGGTGACAGTGACATGTTGGCGTTTTGGTCTGCTCTGACGCAAAGCTAAAAACAAAAAGAGGGGAAAAAGGAAGGGGAGCAAATGCAAATGTGATGCTAACTCCAAAATAACATTGTCCTGCCCTTTCCTTGAAGACCAACACAGACATACGTGTCTCTCCTTGGGTCTGTGGTGTCACTGGAGGCAACATGATGGTGGCGTGTGAAGTTATATGCATGCACGAAGGAAATTTGCGGGTTTCTGAGTGGCATGTACCGCACGGAGGCGGAGTGCGTGCTCACCCAGAGCAGCCGGGCAGCGAGCTCTGACATGGGTGAGCCTGAGGTGAAAGCTGAAGTTCAGCCCACCTCCTGAGCCCCACGCTGGCTCTCCACCACGGCCCCGAGGATCCTGCTGCTGGAGGCAACAGGGGCTTTGCTGCCTGCAGGTATCGCAGAGACTGGGCTGGTACAGTCCGTGCACCCTCCAGCTCTGCCTGCTGGGGGCTGCGTGCCCCGGGTGAAGGGAGATTGCTTACCCACAGAAGAGACCTCCACTGCTCATAGCATCCACCCCAGGAGGTCCTGAGCAAGGGCAGCACAGCTAGTAAAGGCTCCGGGAATCTTATTGCAGTTTGCAGAATAAAAATGGGATTTTTTGTATCCCTCCACATAGCAAGGCAACACACAGAAAGCAGGGAAAAACCCCTGAAACCAGCCATCCGCCTCGAAGCTAGAAGGGCGCTCACAGAGAGGCCTTTTATCTGCTCCAGTGATGAATTCCCACACTTATAAGCGTGCTAATGGCACGCTGCTGTAACACCTCTGGTGCTTCTCAGCCCTGGCAGGATTTTTTCTTCCGACAGCAACATCTCCTTCTGTGGGCTGGGGGTGCTCCAGGGTGCAGCGAGGGGTGTGAGCCCCTCCACAGCCCACAGCAAGGGCACGGGCTGAGCATCGCTGCAGGCTGCGAGCCTCTGGTTACAGGGCCTCTTCGCTACCTGCCTACAAGATGGCATTCGATATGTAGGGCAAAAGCTCCACAGAAAACGCTTGTGGTTTTTTATGCTATCATTAAGCAAGGGAATAATATGACCAGATGCTCTGAAAGAGACTGCTGGATTCATCAGTGAACAACAGAGAAGCCGTAATGATTAAACGTATTAGATAGTGAAAGACAACAGGGATTAATTTCAGCACTTAATTAGAGTACCTCTAATCTTTCCCTTCATCTTTCCTTCTCTTCCCTTCCCTAGTTTGTCCACATGTGCTTCCAGAGAGCATCCTTCAGGGGAGAGGGAGGTGTGAGATATGCCGATGTCTATTTTAACAGCTCCTTTTTTAGGGCTCTGCTGTGAACACGCTTCTCCTGTTGAACGGGCTTGTTGCTATGGGATAAAGTGATCCAAGTTCCCCTGTTTTGTACTTTTTCTCCCCTCTGCTTACATGCAGCTCTCGTCCCTCGCTGCAGGACACCCACGGGTGTGCTCCCCAGGCACCGATGGGCTGGCTGCAGGGTCCCATGGAGTGTCCCTACCCTGCCCCTCCATTCCCTTCATTAGTGCTGCCAGGGAATTAATTAGCTGCCACCAGTTTTATGCCCTCATGGAATTTCATCTGCAACTGGGCTGAAACCAAAACCAGCCAAACCCACCGGGCTGTCTGGGCTCCTGCAGTGAGCAGGCAGAGCCCGAGGACTCCTGCAAGGCTCGGGGCGGGGGTTTGACGTAACAGAGTACTTACAATATTGTTTTAACAGATGGGAATTACAATATTAATACTGCATTTAATATTTAAAATGCAAAACGTATTAGAGCAGCACTGTGGACTATCAGGTCTGGCAGCCTGCTTCCAGCAGCAGCAGCTACCGCTGCACACTTTCAGCAGAGAGCATTACAACTCGTAACACAGTCCATTAGATAGCATCACCCGGAGGACAAATTTCTTCCTGACCCTTAGCTGACGCCCTGGTACATGAGGGCTGATTGCCCTTCCGCAGGTTTTATCCCATCTGGTTTAACGGCAGAGGCTATTTTTACGCCGAAGGCTGGAACATTTTATAGCTCTTTATCCCGGCTTCGTGCGTGCCCGGGGCGGCGGGGCCGGGGTTCCTCGCCCTGGCTCCCAGCCGGGGACGGGCAGCGTCGCGCTCGTTGCTGTTGTAATGAGCGGGAGCGTGAACATCTGGCAGTCGCAGAGCAGCTTCTATTCGCTCGCATTATGATAACACAGTAACGATGGCTGGTAATTAAAAGTCTGACAGTTTTTCCTGTGCAGAACACCGGTTTATTGAGTTTTTGAAGGAAAGTAAAATCTGGGCACAGAGCCCTGTTCATTTACAACAGCTTACCCTCCTCTGTCTTTACTGCAGCAACGGCTGTGCTCCAAGCACCTGCGCGGGAGCGGTGCCTGTGTCCGTAACGTGTGTGGTACTTCGGGATGCTCGGCAGAAATTCGGGATCTCCTCCTGCAGAATGCCCTGCGTTTCCAGAGGCTGGTTTCCTTCCCAGGGACGAGTGGGGTTCTGAACCTAAAATCCGCAGAGGAAAACCAGCACCCTGCCTGTGTCCAGCAAGGAGACAGGCGCTCAGACCTGGCCCGCTATCGTCATCATCGTCACTGCTGTCACCGCAGCTGTAGCAAAGGATCGCAGCCCCATTTTGCTCCATTCACTGCAAGTCCTGAATGCCTCTGGCCCCTGCTGCATCAGTGATTTGGGCTGATTCCTCCTGCTCTTTCAGGGGAAATGATAAGAAAGAAGAAATGTGGAGGTTTGGAAACATTTCTCAGCTCCTGTCTGAGCTCTTCAATGCACCATGCAGCCTGTCCGTTAGCCAGCTCTCAAGCGGTGTTTGCAAAAGGGAGGCTTGCTTGAGACCACAAATATTTGTGCTCAAAGACAGTGGGCCTAACCTAAAACCTTTCCTTCATGCAAACTCCTCCTGGACTGCAGGACTCACCCAAGTCTCATTTCTCAAAGTCCTGTCGGAACCCCAGCTCCCAGAGCCACTCTGTGTCCTCCCGACGGTCCTTCTCACCGCGGCACTCCAGAAAGCCAGATCTGTCCTTCTGTCCTTCCACCATGTCTGCTCCCAGGCCATCCCATGCTTGTGCTTGCTCATCCTGCCACTCATGGAAAGCAAAGCCAAGCGCGTGGTGCCACCAGTGTATTTGCCCTGGACCTTGCTCCTGCAGCTGATTACTGGCAAATTTGTACTCAGCTGCTAATTTAAAATCCCAGCACAGCTTCACATTGCAGAATTGCAATAAAACTTTAATTGAATGCCTCCTTCAAAAGGGGACCTCCCTGAGTTAAAGTCAGCCCCTCGGAGTGACCCTTCGCAGCCACAGTATGTCTATTTTATTATGGCATGCCACGGCCAATTTGATGGGAAAAGGAGACTGCTCAGGCCACAGAAAGAAAACACTTTAACATTCATTCAAAGTGACAGTGCCCTAGTGCAATATGACTGGTAAATGCTAAATTGCCACAGATGGCAGATTTATGTTTCCTTTCCCCAAGGTCCCTTGCCTGCGTTGCTGGGGGCTCGCTAGGCGTGTTTGAGGAAGGACCCACATTGCTGCTGCAGGTGCTGATCTGCCTTTTTTTGGTATCCGGGTGCTCAGAAAGTGCAAAAATGGGAAAGTATGCACAGAAAAAATGATCCTGAAAGTGATGAGTTCTTTAAAAGCCAGATCATAAAGCCAGAGGGAGGGCGAGAAAGAGCTCAGCCCTTGTCTGTCGAGAGGGAGATGGTTCACTGCAAAGCAGCCCCGAAGCTCGGAGGATGCTGAGGGCCAGGAGGGAAGTAGCAGCCTACGGACAATCGCAGAGGCACAGGGGCTGGAGATGGCCCTGAGCCCCCGTCTGGGCGGCAGCCGGTGGTCTGGGATGCTGCTCTCTGCTCCAGACCAAAGCTGTTTCTCGGGGTCATTTCTACCTCCTCTTGGAGGACAGCAAAGCCACGAAGCCGCTGGTGCCTGGAGTGGCCATGGCTGCCTGTGCAGGGAATTCCTTTGTGGTCGCTCCTTTGCATTCCTCTTTTCATTCTTTTTTTGGTTTTATTTGACAGATTTGCTTAAAAAAACAGCAAGGGAATACAAATGACATGTTCAATACAGATCAGCTCATGGCTTTACAACATCCCAAAGAACATAAGTACCATATTATCACAAGTCCTCGGCACAGGCTGAGAACAAAAGCCCAGCGCACGTCGCTTTGGCGCGGTGCTGTTTGTCATGGCTGGCACAGATCCCTCCTTAAGCTCTGCCACACACCAAAGCCGCTTCCCTCGGTCAGCTCCCCTCGGCGATACTTGTCCTCCTATGATGATTATACAACAGACTCTTAATGGCCTTGAACTTATTCAGCCTGGCGGACCTGGGGACTATTTTACCGGAGGAAGAAGCTGTTTGGGGTTAGTTAAAGCTCTTTGGGCTGGTGCCTGTTCTGCTGCAGACAAGCTGCATCCCTCCTTTACACTCCTTGGATGCGATGTGAAGATGGCTATCCCTTCCAAATGGCTTGGGACCCACTTTTAAGTGGTTTTAAGCAAATCACTTAGTCCCTCTTCAGGTCAGCGGAGCCATTGCCGCTCCCCTTGCTTCACTTTGGCTCTGCAGATTGTAGGAAGAGCTCGGCCCTGGGCTTTTCAATCGGCCACCCACCTCCCCATTTTTTTGGTCACCACAGTAGATCAGGCCATAGACTCATCCGAGGAACCCAGGCGAAGCCTGTGCGACTCCATGCTTCGTAGGAGAGACCCATTTTTCTTCTGTGTTCGTGTCTGGTAGCTGCACTCCTCCAGCTAACAGCTTGTGCAATACAGTAAATATAATCCATGCCTATCTGGCTTTTATTTATTCATGACAGGCCTGATCCTGCAATGTGCTGTTGGGAGGAGCTGAGCCTTGCTAACTCCTTTTTCACCCCTGCAGAAACGGAGGGTCTCAGCAGCTACCGTCATCTGGTAGGAACATACCCAGGGTAAATTAATATAAAGAGGGATGTGTACATTTGTTTTTACAGTGCTATAAAAGTGGAGTTATTAGGAAATCAGCCTATAATTGCCCTCTTAATGATCCTTACTCTTCTGCACTCATTCAGAGAGAGTCATCTCTATTGTATCAGGTATAAAAGGAGCGGCTTCATTGACATGGCTTATGACTTTATTAAAACCAAGGATTTTATATTAATAACTATCAGGTCCTCAGCTATATTTCCCCAGTGAAGAAAATGTGTGTATTGGTGTAGGTCCAAGGCAATTTATAAACACAAAGTATTAAAAGGCTCAACAATTCTAAAAAGTTTTAATTGGAAACTCAACAAATTGCTTTGCAACATCTTAATGCTTCAATATGGAGCTCTCAGATAATGAGGAGCTAATTAAGGGGCCAGGATTCATTTTTTTATGATAACTGTCTCCATATGGGCTCTGCATTTGGTGCTTGCAGAACTAATGAAGGTCAGAGAAGTAACAGCAAAAGAAGAAAGGAAAATTTTTAGCTCTCGGTGTTGTGATGATGCTAAGCAACAGTCAGTATTTCTGCCTGGGTTTTAGGCCAGGTGCTGAGCGAGCTTCATTTAATTCAACAGGACAGTCTGTGTAAGCACTCTGCGGCTCTAAGCTGCGTTTCACAGCCCACTGCTGCTCCTCGCGGGCTTTGCCACCGGTGGGGGAAGGATGAACTTCATTTCTGTATGTCAGCCCCGAAAGCCGGGCTCTGCCCTGCACATAAAACCAGTTACACATGTTGCTAGACACAGCCCGGAGAATGTCAGAAGTATTGCGGTGAAGAGGTGCAGGGAGCTGCTTTGCCTGTGGTCGGAGCTGGCCAGACAGACAGCCGGGCTGCCGGGAGGCAGGTAGCTGCGCTCCTGTCCTACCATGCTGTCCTGGTTTCGGCTGGGATGGAGTTGATTTTCTTCCTATTAACTGGCATAGTGCTGTGTTTTGGATGTAGTGTGAGAGTAATGTTGATAATACACTGATGCTTTAGTTGTTGCTAAGTAGTGTTTACGCTAGTCAAGGACTTTTCATCTTCCCGTGCCCTGCCAGGTGCACGGGGGGCTGGGAGGGAGCGTGGCCGGGACGGCTGGCCCAGCTGGCCGATGGGTTATTCCATACCATATGACATCATGCTCAGCATATAAGGCTGGGCGAAGGAGAAGGAGGGGAGGACGTTCGGAGTGATGGCGTTTGTCTTCCCAAGTAACCGTTACGCATGATGGAGCCCTGCTTTCCTGGGGATGGCTG
>NW_009216154.1:23133-25666 GCF_000690835.1 Fulmarus glacialis | reverse complement strand
GTGGCTTTTGCTTTACCTATTAAACTGTCTTTATCTCAACCCACGAGTTTTCTCACTTTTACCCTTCTGATTCTCTCCCCCATCCCACATGGGGGGAGTGAGCGAGCGGCTGGGTGGGGCTCAGTTGCCGGCTGGGGTTAAACGACGACATGTGCCCAAAGCTGGGCAGGCATCCTCTGGGGTGGCTGAGGGCTCCAGGGAAGGGGGCTGTCTGGGGGTGAAGGACAGAAAAGGACCGTGGCTTGGTGAACTGCAGGAAAAAAAGCAAACCCCATCAGATACCCCATTCTTCCCAAGGCAAGTGTGAACCAGCATTGGTTCAGCTGACTCAAAGGATGAAGGACAGCAATGTCGTGGCACGCAAAATTAAATGTGTCCAGTCACTCGCTCAGCTACAGAGCTGGGACTCGGCGCAGCTGATGGGGCTGGGAGCAGAACCTGGGTTCTGCATCCAGCCGAAACCCTCACAAATATCTAGTATAGTGCTTTTGAATTAATCCCTTGTAAAATATTAACAACACATAAACACACATACAAATGGATGGTCACATGTTTCTCTGAAGTAACTCACTGACTCCCATGACTAAATTTGGACTAGCAAGCCTCGTGCACCAAATAATTAAGTCATAGGCTATAGAAAGCAATCCTCCGGGACGTACTTGTCTTTGAATGGCTCATCCACTTGAAAAATAATACATACCATTAAGTATATGACCATATGGCATCCATTTATAGAATATTGCACTACAGGCAAATAGGACAAAGGTAAAGCACTTTTCTCATCTCATTAACTTTGGGTACATGTTACAGAAAAGCTTCTCTGTCTTTGTTGTGCTCAAGGACATTTTGTGCTCTTGAGTCTTGGATTAAACGAATTGCACTAGGAAAATTAGAATCTAAATGTAGCTGTGCCCTAAAGCAAACAGCATTATTTTGCCTTTCTGTAATTCAATTTATTTTTGCAGATCAATGTTTTGAAGCAAACGTGTTCTTTTGTCTTCAAATCTTGCCTAATGACAAAGCTGATGTTGGGTAATTTGGCGCACAAAGAGGCATGGCAGAACTTCTGTGTGGCAGCATGCCTGGCCGGGGCACTGGCGGATTCGGGTGGTGCCCTGTCATGTGCTCTGATCTACCTGAAACATCTCCCCAAAACTGGACAGGTTGGCTGGGACAATCTCCGTGAATACCTAGAGAGGTCTTAGAGAAGAACAGTCTGGTGCTCAGGACGATTAGCCCAGCTCCGTGGTGTGCAGGCAGGTAGGAAACAAGAGTATGCAAAGCCCAGCTGCTGGGACAATAATCTCCACCAAAAAGCAATTCAGCGTGTAGTACAGCTGACAACAGCCATCCTTCAAAACTACAGCAAGACTGTGCAAGAGAATCACCCCGATGCACTTGAGGAGCTGTGCAGCAAGCAGGTTCAGCTGGCTGCAAAAGCCCAGCCCCTGTTGTAGGCATCGGCGTCCGTCCCATTGATTGCAACCGTCACTGGATCCAGCTCTAAACCTTATAAAAACAGCATGCTCCCCTTAAATGAGTTTGCACTGAAGAAATACATTAATTAAATAGAAATGACTGCAGGTGCCTTACAGCTTCTTTGGCTTAACAGATTTCTCTTGTGCATTGAAGATCAATACTGCTGCCAATTACACCATGGGTCTCTAGCCCCCTTTTTTAGCTTCTTGGAGGGAAAACCACTGCTAGATATTGAAGATCTCCACAAACCTGGCAGTCCAGAGCCATGGAAATATGTGTAGCACAGAAACGAGTCCTCAGAGAGCTGTCCCCATTCTGGATGCAGCCAGCATTTCAGTAGGAGGAGTAGTGCTGACACAGGGCAGCATCTCAAACCCGTGTAACTGGCTTAAACATCTACATGTGGAGGATCGTTCATTGCTTGTGCTTTAATCCAGCTCTGGGAAACCACATTACTCCATTTTTTTTGCTTTTCCCTCTCCTCCTGCTGCAGAGCCCAGCAGGGACCTTCTGCTAAGGCCGAGAGGTTGAAATCCATATGTGCAATTTGCAGCAGTCACCGGCTGCTTATATCCAATCTCCTGCCCTCAGTGATCCGCACTCCTTCCAAGGGCCCTAATGCATCTGTCTGCCGAGTGCGGAGGCTGAGCCTCATCAGTGGATATAGCTGTTCACATACCACTTGGCTGAAAAATCATCATGCCTGGTGCTGCTAAATGCGGTCACCTGCTCCGCTGTTTGGAAAGGCGGCAACAACGCTCTAACGACCCCGGAGCAAGCCCTTTGCAGCTTGCACGGGTACCAGGCATCCCGGCTGTCCACGAGATCCAGCTCAGCGGGCTCCTTGGGCGGGCAGCGAAGGCAGGACAGATCCTGTCCCTTCGCTTGGGCCTGGCTGTGGTGTGGGAATTGCTGAATACTGCTCTCCTTGGGGCAAAGGGGAAAGATGGGACCCCGCATCTCACATCAGACAGTGGTGGCAGAATGAAGCTGCTGGTGGTGCTGGGTTCCCGGTAAAAAGAGCCCTGCCATGGAGAAAGCATACGGTGGGATT
>NW_009216154.1:14586-23117 GCF_000690835.1 Fulmarus glacialis | reverse complement strand
GAAGAGCGGGGAAGGGTAGGATTTATTAAAGGTGGTTGAGAAGAGCATGTTAGCATCCAGCATCTTAAGCTGCAAAATATCAAGAGCTTTAGGAGCGTTCAGCTGGAAAAGTGCCTCGGATCATTTCAGGGTGTGTGCTGCGGTACTGCAGCATCCTGCAACGCTGTGAGGCCCCTGCTTTGGCAAAAACAAGAGGAATGATTGTGTTGAGTGCTCAGGCCCCAGCAGTAAGAGTTGCTCATTATAATAAGCATTGCAGCGCTAGCTGCGTTAAATGGAAGGAGATTTTTACTAGCATAAGACTATAGCAAATTCAGGATGAGAAGCACCCTAAGCATCTGAGAAGGAAAATGATCCAATTGCACCAGGCAGTCCGAGGCACTGTGTCTCCAACTCTATTGAACGCGACAGATGACACAATTTTCTCCTGTTTTAGCACTGATATGAACCGCTGCCACCCCCCGGCCCCGCTCTGCCGTCAGCCCCGGGATGGGGAGGAGGCTGAGCACAGCACCGCGGGCAGCCGGAGCCCCTGCCCGCATTAGCGGGCAGCAGCACAGCCTCGCAGCGGAGAGCAGCCGTAGGAGCAGAGGGAGGATTTTATCTCCTTGAAGCAGTATCTGCTCCAAATGCAAACGGAAAGGCAATCCCGCTGCGTGAGCCCTACGGAGCAGAGAGCCAAACCCTCCAGCTTCTCGGCCCCCGGCTCCTCGCTGCCGGCCACTCCGGCTCCCAGCTGCAGCTACCCATCGGGTAACGCTTCATTCAAGAGGTAAGGAAAGTCAGGATGGTTGCTCAATGATTACCCAAAAAACCCCACAATAATTCCTGTTACCCCTCCCCTACACTTGGTCACTCGTGCAGAGAAGACAATAAACAAAGCAGGGAAGTCTCCTAATATTTTTATTGTTCCTTAGATAACTGTGGATAGTACAAAGTTTTCCTCTTAAAAAAAATTAATTACCTTCACACGTCCATAAACAGGGCTTCCCATGGGACTCTGATGCCACAGAATTTCCACAGAAGCGATTTCCAACCACCATAATGCTATGTAGATAGTATAACAGTAAGAGAATACTCTTGTAGTTATCAACATGAAATTGGTTATCTGTGTATAAGGGTGAACACTGATCTTTTTTTTCTTTTTAGAAACAAAACCATCATTTATTAATCCAAACTACATCATTGCATTTACAACATTCATTGCATAAACTGGACATACAAAGTTTTGCCACCTCTGGTAAATAACAGACATACATTATACAATATATTTGCTGAATACATAAGTTCAAACAATATGGGTACAACAACTTGTTCATAATACATACTTAAACCATCGTGTTTAATAGTTACTAAGACACAGATCCATGAGCTACTTCGGGTCTCAGCACAGTTAATCTAAGTGACAAGAACACAGTTGAGAGACAGTAGCTGCAATGGAAGGCGAAGAAGACTAACCTGTGATAGGTCTTGTTCAGACAGCGAGAGCTCCTCACGGGTCAGCTTTTTCTGCTTAGAAATACAAACCACACATCCATCGCAGCTGACCATGATGTCGGGAAAATGTCCATGCAACCCACACACAGAAGAGAGCGAGTCTCCCAAGGATAAACTTCCAACAGTCATTGCCTTACTTCTTTAGTATGTACTATAGGTTTGCTATCGGAACAGAAACAAAACAAAACCCAAAACTGAAGTGGTTCTTCGAGTGCAGTTCCAGCTGCAAGTACATGGTTATTCGTGAGTCTATAACACAGGGCCAGACTTCTAGAAATGTAGAGGTAATGCTGATCTGTCAGGTTTATGCTGAATTATCCTCCATGATGTCGGGTTTAATTTTGGCAGCTGTTTATATATATTTACTTACTTAAAGTGTGTTTCCTTGATATTAGTATTTTTTTTTAAATTCCTTTCTCCCTTTTTTCCTTTTTGTTTTTTCTCTAAATCAGTTTCTAAACAAGGATGGACTACAACTCATCAGACCTGATGACGTGGAAGAGGGTGACATTGTAAAGTATTTGGTGCCCGTTGTTCCAGGCATAGAGGGCCCGATCCTTGGGGTTGTAGTCCAACATGGAAATGTGCGAGTACTTGTTTTGGAAGGGGATGTCGATGTACTCGTAGGTGGAGGCATTGGTCTGGTAGGCGTAGTGCACCTTGGTACCTCCAGAGTAGCCGTTGGTGACGTAGAGCGTGCCACAGATGATGAAGGCCTCCCCGGCGCTGCGTTTCGGGTAGCTGGTGTTCCAGGTCTGGAGGCTCTGCAGGGTGTTGGGGTCCAACTTGCTGATGACGATGTTGCCCGCGTTCTGGTTGGTGGCGTAGACGGCCCACAGCCCGTTCTCGTCCACCATGAGGTCAATGTCCGAGTGGCCACCCCAGGCGTAGTGGTACATGTTGTTGTAGCCGGCATAATCCAGGCTGCGAGTCTTGAGAATGGTCTCTGTTTTCAAGTCAAACCTGATAATTATGTGGCTTTGGTATTTATTGAAATAGATAGAGCCATTGTAGACCACTTGACCGGTGCCCGACCATGGGTGAGGGAGACGGTGAGAGGTAAAATTGTCAGTATTCATGAAATCTGCCATGGATTTATATTCACGGACGAAGCGGTTGTTGTGGTAACTGTCCATGTACCAGACCTGGGCGAGCAACAGAAACACATGGGGTTAGAAAACAGCAGAGACCCGGCTGAGCCCTTTGCACATCTGAAACTGAGCTGGGAGTGAAACCCAGAACAAGGAATCCGACCCACTGGAAAATGACGTGTCCAACGCCTGCCACCTACGCCCAGAAATAAACCCAATTTTTGGAACCCCAAATCAGCCAAGAAATCAACTGAATAGCAAAGCTTTCCTGGGGGGTCACCTGGTACCTCCCCAGGAACATGGGAGCCTAAGCGGTTCCCTGGAGTGCTGCGGGACGGACACCGTCCTTCCAGAGGGCAATTAACATCTTTTCTCTGGCTATACCCAGCATATTATGTTGATGCCGCTTTTGCTTCCCGTAAGCCCCATCGTGGTAGCAGTCAGTAAATGATACCAGCTGCAGGGCAGAACTCCATTAATCTGGCACGCAGAAGCGATGGATGCAATCGCTCATTGTCAGGGAAATTCAGGCAAAGTCCATATTGGTTTAAAAATCACACACTTCTGCATCAAAAGCTGAAACCAAGGCCGCTAAAATATAAGAGACAAAGACCTCAAAATCTTGCTATCAGTAGACGGGGGAGAGATTTTAGATCATCATTTAAGCACCAGTTCATTAGGGACACTGTCTAGACTCCATTGAAAAAAAACCCCTTTTGTCATATGAAACCAATTCCGAGGGAAATGACAAAGCTGTGCAGTTAATACCAAGAAGTAATATCCAGCCAGTGAGTGACATTCTGTATGCAGTTGCTGCCTAAAAATAAGATAGCTGCTTTCTGTAGAAACTGTTTAGGAAGGAGAAAAAGTAAATTAAATAGCAAGAGGGAAGCCTTTAAGGATGCAGATTCAGGTAATGTTGTAGTGCAAACTTCTTTTGCAAACCCCTTGAAAAATCTGATGGTATTGTCTCTGCAACATGGCTGTCTCCAGGGTCCCTTAGAAGAGCAGACAGACATTTACACACCATGCGTGCATGTAAACTGCTTTTGGCTGCTGTATTTGAAAGGCCAAGTGGGGTCTGCAAGAACTTTGTAGGGAACTTCAGCCCTCCATTGTTACCTCCCTGGAAATACTGCAGAGGTGGGGAATGAACGTGTGGCAAACGGCTCTGATCTTCACACCTCCACTGTGGGCTTGAGGATGGCTACAAAAGCACCAGAGAAAAACCATGCCTGTCCCTGAGCCCACGGCAGAGAAGTGCCTCCAGCCTGGGAGAGCTTCTGCTGTCAGACGTGGCACTGGAGAGCGTTCCTCACTTACTGAAATGCCCGCGTTCAACGAAACCAGCTTGAAAAATTGCAAAAAAAACCCCCAGAAAACTGATTGTCTCTCTGCTGCTCCCATTTCATTATTTGGTATTAAAAAATTACGCATGCCAATGAATTGTGCTCAGTTTTCAGAGAGACAAAGAGAAGCCCAGAAGAGCAGAACCCCATGTCATCACGCTGGGGCTGCAAGGTGGCAGGATCCGGCAGCATTTCATGTGTTGGAGAAGCAGAGATTGATGGATAGCAACGTCTCCTCGCACTGGCTGGCTTTGAGCACCCTTCCCCTGCCAATACACATCAATCCCGGCGCTCGGCGTCCACCTGCTGCCTCGCCGCGGGCTGCTCCTGCGGGACTTGCAATTTTGCCCAGTTGTGTTCAATGATTTCATGACATGAACAAATGACCACATGAACCACCAACCACCTCCTGGGGCTTGGCGACATAAGAGGGATATGACAAATTGCCCATCTCTCCCCATCACCAGTTTCCCCCTCTGCCGGGAAGCCAATGAAGTTCACTTAATTGTGTGTTTCTAATAAAATTCCCAGTAGACTCATATATTATATACACATACACGCTTGTGAAGCTTGAGCTACAGTTCAGAGAAAACTGCTTGTCTACTCTCATGACAAAAATACACTGCTGAAAAAGGCATGGGTAAAAAAAATATTAAAACCTACTGGTTTGAGACAAAACTCTCTGAAGACATGGGAAAATCTTTAGCATTTGATCAACCAGTCAAATCAGAGGATTTTTTCTCTCCCTTCCCAGATGTATAAATCACGTTAGTGCCGAGGGATGCAGCAAACACAGCCTGAAGGGGACAGGGCTGTCTCCTCTCTTGAGCAAAACAAGATGTGATGTGGGTAAAGCCTTCCCATCCCACTGCTAATCAGGATCTTATTGGGGCCATAGGAGAAGTTTTGTTTAATAACTGTAAAATATGGAGGTGTCATATTGGGGAACCAGTGCCAATGGAGGGAAAGAGCCCGACATCTCAAGTCACCGCTGCTTCATTGCTGCACATCCATGGGCAAATGGAGCCAGCCTCCGGAGTGGCTTCTCCAGAGCATCCCTTGTCCTCTCCTAGCTACAGAAAGCCGATCACAGGGCAGAGCTCCTAAAATAGCTGCCCCGATACAGCCCTTGCTGGTGCCTTCATCCTTTGATGAAGGATGCTGCATGCAGGAGGGAATTACCATGCAGCCAAGCTCTGTGGTTTTTGTTTTGTTTTGCTGCCTGCAAATCCTCAGCAAACACTCGAGATATTTTCCATTCCATCAGTCATGGGAAGCCTGGATTGATTTTCAGCCAGTTATTGGCCTCCTACCTCCTTGGGATCAAAATTGAATGGTCTGAATGGGAAAAAAAAGACCAAAACAAAGCAAAACAAATCTCTCTCTGGCTGCAGTCAGTTAATTCCTCACAACAATGAAGGTGGAAGATGGAGGACAAATGCAGTCAGATGACATTATCGGAGGCGCCGGCAGCAGAAGAGCACTGGGGACCAGGACCACGGGTGTCTCTGCTCGGCCCCAGCTCCCTCCTGGCTGCCAAACCCAGACGAGAAACCCAATATCTGATTTTTCCCTCCCGCGGCGGGTACAGACCTCACGGTGACACTTCTGAGACCATGCACGCTCATTGCTGCAGTGAGTTTCACCTGCCCTGGGAAGGGACCACTGCACGGGGCTGCTCAGCCCCCTCCTCATCCTCCCTCCCTGCTTGATCCTCAGCCCCCTCCCCCTGCAGAGGAGGCCAGTAGAGCCCCTTGAGATGAATTAGGACCTTCCACAGGTTTCACAGGGCACAACCCGGGCTTCGATGCTTGGATGTAATGAGTTTTCAATGATCTCAGCTGCGTCGGCGGAGGTGGGAACACAGGGATGAAGCTGTCGCGGTCTTACCTTGTTCTCTCCCTCGGGAGCGAGAGGGTCTGTCATCCACGATCCGAACCTGGACCCCGAGGTTTTAATTGTGATTGGGTCACTTATTCCCGTCAGCTTGCCACAAGCTGAAAAAGAGTGCAAGGCTGGTGAGCACCACGTCAGACCACCGCCGCGGCTCGTTTGGCGCTGGGTCTTTGCCAGCCAGCCCCGAAGCCCCGATGAGGGGCACCAGCGCCGGCCACCACCCACACCGCTCTGCCCACTGCTCTCCCCCGCTGATGGGCAGCTCTGGTTTTATGTAATTAGAGGTAATTAGGCCAAGAACTGGATGCTTTTCTTTTTTTCATGCCTCTTAATAACAACTGTCCTTATCACACTGTCCCCAAGAAAACAAGCTTTCCTGAACTAGCCGTGCTGCTAATGTCACAGAATAGAAAATGAGAAGAGTTAGCCAGGGTCGAGCAGCCAGGTGGAGAAATTAGCTGAATAGCTCTGCTCGTTTCTGCTATAATAGAGTGGGTGCAGCCAAGATAAAAAGACAGACGTAACTATTCCAGCCCTGCTGGAAACATGCACTTGTTACAGGTTACGCAAAGGAGAAAAAAAAAAAGGTGGGAAATTATATGCAATATAAATCTCTCCCCTGCAAAGACCATTTACTGGCTTCTACCAGCCACCTTCTCTGTTCCCTATCATGTCTGCACACTAAGGGGACAGTAATGAATGCACCAGCCTCCTCCCGTCTCCTCCGCCAGCCTGGGCTTCCCCAGCTCCGGGAGAGGAACCCAAACGCAGCAGGATGGCAGGCAGGAGGTGGGGTGTCCCAAGGGCCCCTCGGGAGCTGCCCCGGGAATCCTGGCCAGACTCAGCATCACCACAACGAGGACATGCACCCGCACATCGCTACGAGCCAGGTTTTGAAGCATATTTAGGTGCTCCACACTGTTGATTTCATGCCATTGAATTCAGTGGGCACATCAGCACATTTGCAAGCCCAGCTAAGTGCCTCGCTGTGTTTTTAAGCCGTAAGTATGAGGTGAAGCAGCGGCACCTCTCCCCCAGCTTGCCGTGCCAGCTGCCTGTGGCAGCTTGTTTCCCTTCCATGGTTCTGTCCCCTGACACCGAACCCAGCATCCCTCCATGGACCCCCGCGAATAGATGCCTGCAATGCTACAGCCTCAGCATCGAAGGTACAGTCACACGCCGAGTTCCTATTTCCAACAATATCCCCAAATTTCAGCAAAGCTGCCATTCTGGTCTCCTGCAACATTTTAGCATATGTGCACTAAGGAACAACAGGCGAAGAGACGAAGATGCTGCGGGAGGGACTGGGGCTGGTGTTGGATGGTCTGTCGCTACAGGAGCACTCGTTTAAAACCCGGACACATTCAGTGGACCTGCAGCAGCATCTCCTGAACAAGGCAAGCGAAGGTCAGCGGCACCGGTGGGACAGCCGCAACCTGAAGTTGAGAAGGTGTTTCTTGACTTCTCCTTTTTGACGTGGAAGCCTCTGGCAGGCCGGGGAAGGGGAAGGTGGCGGTGCTGGGACAGAGCGGCTGCTCCGGGTGCTGGGTTTGCAGGCTGAGCTGCAGCTGCACTGCAGTACAACTGGCTCCGCTGCTCAGCCGGGGGTACCCAGGGCCGAGGCCACAGGTGGGAGCCCGTGGAGGTGCTGCTGAAACACACGTGGAGCTCTGCCAGCTCAGGATAAGGTCCTTCTGCTCAAAATTACCAAATAGAATCATAGAATGGTTTGGGTTAGAAGGGACCATTAAAGGTCATCTAGTCCAACCCCCCTGCAATGAGCAGGGACATCGTCAACTAGATCAGGTTGCTCAAAGCCCCATCCAACCTGATCTTGAATGTTTCCAGTACATGCACTCTGCAGTCTCTCTTAGCTGCCTCTCTCCTTAGCCTGTTCTCACCTTCCCCTTCATATTCCCCATTACAGCCATGGGACACATCCACCTACCTCAGCTCTGAGCTGCAGGCAAAGGGGTCACCTTAGCCCAGGGCATAAAAGAGATGAAGATATTCTTGATATGCACCGGAATGACATGGCCAAGGGGACCATCAGTCTTCCCCCAGTCTTCAGACACCAGGCAGATAAAGAGAGATCCCACCAAAAAGCAGAAAGCTTTCTTGGCCTCACTGAGACACAACATATGGGAATTTGTCCTCCTGCCTGTCTGATGCATTCAAAACCTCTCAGCTCGGGAGGAGAGCAAGGTATTGACAAAGGGATGCAATGGTTAATATAATAAATGCTTAATGTCTTGCAAATTCCCCTTGCAGAGGACCAGCCTTATTCTAATCACAGATCTGCTCAACGCTGCCGTCCATTATTGCAGCCCTACATTGCTGTCACTTTATCTCTTTCCTTCCATTTCCCTGGAGAGAAAGGTTGTATAAAAGCTCATTGATTTAAAAAAACCCCCCATGTAGCAGCAGCTGATAAGGGTAAACTAGTGTTGTTTGCAAGTAGTGAGGCTACATCTCATACACGTTTAGCTGGAGGCACATTCACAACAGCTCTTCAGCAATGCAAGGGTTGCTTTTACACAGGGCAAGGTGTTTTCTTCCTTGGTGTAAATCTATCATAGGCACCCAGATGCTAAGGGGAAGGTTTCAAATGGATCCTGGAAACAAATACTTTAAGGCCCCTAGTCAGCTACGCTCCTGCAGCTCTCATGGAATTACCAACCATGCATGGACAACTACA
>NW_009216154.1:7535-14571 GCF_000690835.1 Fulmarus glacialis | reverse complement strand
GCTGAGATGCACACCACACTCCTAACGCCACCAGCTTTTCCTCCCCCTTCTATGGGGCCAGCCATCATTAAAAGCAGGAAGATTACTGGGAGCAGAGGGGACTCTGCCTTCTACTGCTTCCACCTGCCAGCCTCAGCAGTGCTCTCCTCTGCGGGTGAGGAGCTGAGCGTGGGGTGGTGGGTTCGGAGCAGAGCTGGGGTGAGAGCCCAAGATGCCCAACATCCAAATCCTTCCTCTATCAGACTCTACTGACTCGCACAGGGGAGTTTTTAAGCCCTGGCTGCAATTGCCCTAAAGCTCCTGCTTGACTGCCCAGCAAAGCCCTCCTGCCCCAGGCAGCCCAGCACCCACGGGTGATGAGCCTTTTGCAGCAAACCTGCTCTCCCATTGGGATTGCAGGAGCATGGGACGCTACGGGCATTTCAAGTCACTCACGGATGAACGTACAAGAGGAACGCATGACCTGGTGCTCATCTATGAGTCCAGGACACAGGGGAAGCTTGTGAACAGCGGCTTTTGGGTCATGCATAGAGGATCTGTTTTCACTCCAGTTTCCCCAGCACTATTCTGGGGAACTGTTCCTGGAAAACAGCACAAATCAGCCTCTTCCCCAGTGACCCTCCAGGCTGACCCAGCCATCTGCCTCCGACCTGCCCTCCTGCAGCTCAGCAACGGAACACCACCTCCAGCACACAGCCCCTTCCTCTAGCTGCATGAGGAATTTTCCAGCAGGAGAAGACACGCTTTCCTCCAGCCAGTTACAACAAGCGCTACCATCCTCCCAGGATACCAACACCCCCGCTCCATATTTCTCCTAAGATCCAGCCCACAAGTGATGTTTAGCAGCTCAGCAGCAATTTATCTGCCAACGCAGCCACCGTGCCGACACCAGCACCGTCTCCTTCTGGACTCCGTCAAAGCCCCTGGGCTGCTGCTGCTACAGCCCAGCGCCTTCCCAGCTTGGGCTGCCCAAGAAGCTAAGGTCTGATCCCCCCCCACATCCCGGTCCCAGCCCTCTGCAGCAGGGACGGGGCTGCGGCGGCTGGGTCGTGTCCTGCCCAGCTGGGAGCACCCCATCCCAAAAATAGTTGGGCTAGGCTGGCAGGGCTCTGTCCCCATCTCTGCACTAGGATTGTGGGCTGGGATTTTTTGCAGGAGTCAGGGAAAGCTCGTGCCATCAAGCAAACCTGAGCCTGCGGAGCACAGTTGAGTTAAATTCCCCCTCGAATCAGGGAGTGACAACCTCTCCACTCCTCTAAGGCTGCTCTTAGGAACATTAATGGAAACGTTAAAATCCCTGTATAAATAGTGATCTTTAAGAGTGTAAACAGAGTAACAGATTGAACGTGCCATTATTGATTTTTTTTTTCCTTCACACACATGCCAGGGTCAGGAAGTATTTTCACTATTGATCCATCAATAATGCTTAGGAAACCCAAAATGCAAACCAGGACCTTGTCTAAGGAAAATGCTGCTGCAGTGTTGAGCATCAGTGCTTCCCGGAGGATGGGGAGAGGCGAACAGGACAGGAATATGGCACATCTCCTCCCCTTCCCTTCCCTTCCCCTTGGCTTGTTGCAGCAGCTCCCTGATCCTGCTCTGGGCACTCCAAGCTGTATCCCGAGCTCTAGCAGGTGAACACGCACAGGAGAGCAGCATTGCTGGCCCATGCAGGAGCAACCCTAAGCTAAAACGTGCTACTTGAAATGTCAGTGAGTCCCTCTGAGCAGATAATTTGCAGCAAACAGCAATCCTCAGCAAACAGGCCCTCATCGTGCAGCAGCAAAGTGCCTGTAAGGTTGTTATCTGAATTTAACTCAATTAACTACCATTTTCACTGGTTTACACTCTGGAGCAATAAACAACATTGGAAATTCAATCCGTGCTGTTTGCTGTTAAGTGACCAAATAAATCACCCTCCCAGGCGAGCAGCAAACCCTCCCGGGTGAACCCTTGGAAGACTCAGTGTCCATCTCTGCAAGCACCCAGAGGTGCTGCAACGCCCCAAGGCAGAAAAGCCGCCCTGACCCCGTGGTCACAGAGAGAGCAAGAGGAGAAAGAAGGGGCACAGCCAAAAAGCCGAAATAAAGCTTCAAAAAGATTCCAAAAAAACCCCAAAAGTTTGTAGAAAAAGTTGCCTGCAAGAGCTAACTATCCCAGCTGCCTCAGTCAGTCTTACCTGGGCTAATGCCTTGGCTGGATGTCCCAGCTGGAGGACCTGAGCTTGAGTGGGGTGTAACGAGCCAGGACATGGCCCAGAGCAGAAGGGGCTAATGGTCCAAGAGCAAACTCTATTTTTTTTGGAGCCCTGAATGGTTTGGGAGCTACTTCTTAAAGTCCGCCCAGGGTCTGCAGGAGGATCATCTCAGCTTCCCTGGCTCTGGTGGAGTCAGCCTGGGCTGGGCAGCTCCACCGAGGCCAGCTGGAAAGGGGCTGTGGGGTCCAGGGTGGTTTTGTTTAAAGAACTATCCCTGGGAAAGTACTTCTACAGCCCAGACTCAAATCCCTGGTCCTGCTGCTGTTCCCTCTCCCTATCACCCACAGCTCCCCCTCATCTTCAAGAGATGGGCTGAAGGCTACGGATGCAGCAAGTGGGTCCCTCCTCTCATCTCACCCACCTCTGCCTTTGGCAGGGGAGGAATGAGAAAAGCCGTTCGCAGGGCAGAGCTGCCCTGTGCTGGTGGTGTGGGGCTGCTGGGGGGTTTGCTATGGGACCTTGGTCAACCAGACACTCCTGGACCTGTTCCCCATCCTTTCTTATCTACCCGCTGCAGGACTGTCATTCCTGAGATGTCTGCATGGTCCTCATGTGATAACGCTCCAGGTATTAGGTACTGCTAACACAGAAAGCACCAAGTCATTACAACCTCAATCATTTCTGTCCCTATTAAGCTTTCAGGGTGAAACTCAAGTGGCTGAGGACAAGGTCAGGGCTTCCTTGCCATCCCCCAACCCCGCTGCCTTCCCCGTGGCCATCACGGGGCGAGGAGAGGGACCGCAGACACCGTGCAGAAAGCGACGGCACGACTCACCTCAGCCTGTTCTGCCCCCGAAGCAAACCTGGGCACGTCAGCGCTCGTTAATAAATGAGGAATCAGGCTCTCACTTAGCTGGGGAGGGGGTTATACCTGCTGCCCGGGCAGCTCCCCGGGGGGATCTCGCTGCATGACTCGCTGCACGTTTGTAGTTCAAATACCTCTGAGCATCCAGGCTTACGTGGAAATTTGCTTTCCTCTCCGCGATTTCGAGTGAGAGGTAGCTTATAAGGGGCGTACAAGGTGACAGAGGACAGGAGGGAAATGCAGGGGGAAATACAGGGGAGGCGGCTGCTTACAGAAGTGGGGAGGCATCTAGAAACAAGCCAAAGCAATCCCACCAGCAGAGACAAGAGAGAAACAAAGCGTTACCTTGCCAAGGATACAAAGTGCTCAGAAGAGATCTGATCTTCCACGAAGTTACCTGAGAGTGTAATTTCATATGTGCTACCAAAATAGACTGCAGAGCAGTTAATGTGTTTAGATTATCTAAATTGCTTAACAAGAAAGTCAATAATGTAAGTAGAAATCAAATCAAGTCAGAGCTAGGCCAACAAACGGTGGGGAGATTTCTTGCAGCTGCGGAAGGCAGTGCCCTTCTTCCCCCTTCTCCACCCCCTGCTTGGGGTCAGACGCTGGGTTTCGCGACAGCTGTGTCTCCCCCCAACAGACCCACAGGCTTCAGTCAATTAATACTCTCTGAATGAGATTACAGATGAATCTCTCGCGTTTTAGCATTGCTGGTTACTTGGCCTGATGGAAGGGGCTCCCTCAGGGAACGGGAGAGATGGGTAGCATTTATATCCTGCACATGGCATAGTCCGGACCAACACACGAACCCGCACCAGCTACATCATGCTCTTCTCAACAGGGATTTGCAAGATGCAAAAGGAAAGGAAAAAGGGAAACCGAGTCACAGCCTGCACACACGCACACACACGCGCTACTTAAAGCGGTGCGCAGAGACCTTTGCTGATGTGCCAGGTCCAGTTAGCAAAAAGATTGGACATTGATGCATAAGCAAAACGGGTGCATGTGCTTGCTTTGCATAAGTGTTATTTGCAACAGGCGATGCATTTACCGCATTTCACCGTCCACTTATGCAAACGCTGCAAAAAGTCACATGCCTAGGTAAGGGCCCGATCCTGAAGCACTTACGCCATGAGCAACATCGCTTATGCAAGTAATCCTGAGCAGGACTACTCCCAAGATTAATGTTACTTATAGCATAAATATTTACAGGATCAAACCTGGCTGTGCGAGCTCATCCCTTACAGCCAGGCCAGGCACAAGGAGATGTCCAGTCTAGCATCTCTGTCTCCAGACAGGATGCGTGGTTTAACATCGATGGTGTTTAGCCAGTGCCACCATGTTGTTCTGAGCCTACCTAATTTTTGCATGCATGCACGAAGCCTTTCTTCAAGATTTGACACTCTGTTCTGAAGCTCTTCGTAGTCATAGGCGCCAATCTCTTCCTGGAGTTCGTTTAGAACTGACGTCAGATTCTGGACCTCCTCTTTAAACTGCAATACCAATTTTGCATCGGCTTTGTACTCTTCCAACACTGGTATCAAAGGCCTAAGTTCCTCCATTTTCGCTTTTATTGCCTGCAAGGTTAAAATAAGCTTGGTTCAGTGCTATGCGTGCAAAAATCTGCAACACTCTGCCTTGATCTGGTTGCTTCCTACGTGAGTGCAATGTTCATATCCCACAATTATTATCATTAAAATTATTTTAATTATTATTTTGGTCCAAATGATGTATTGGAAAGAACATATTAAACAGGCTGCAGAACACCAAAATATTTGGGAAAGGCCTTTATTTGTCATTTTTAGAATGCAACATCTTAGGGTTACATGCTTCAGATCACATACACAAAGAGTTCTTTTTTTTTTTCTTTCCAAAAAATAAAATAAAATAATATATATATATGCATTGACAAGGGTTTCAAACTATTCATGAAATGCATCTACAATTGCATGCAAAGGAAGATCTCGGCTGTGTGGTTCAAGGTTCCTTAGTGAGATATGGTGCTAATTTGGAAAATAATCAAAAAAATAAATGCATGGTGCAAAATGCTCTGTGGCCCTCTTTTCATGGTTACATGGGAGTGAACTGCTTCTTCAGTCACTGCAGCATTGAAAAAACTTGCTTTTAAGTTGGCCCTGTAAGCAAGAAAATGAAATACTGTTGAGGATCTAGCTCACTAACCTGCCTTATATAGATAGCCATTCATAGACAAATACTCTTACGGAAAATAAAAAGGAAAAAAAAAAAACCACAAGAGCTCCAAACCACTCACATTTTAATGCTGGCGTTAGCAGAAACAAAATGCTGTGGCTGTTATTTAAAATGGTGCTTTGGCAGCAAATTAGACAAAAATTCCTTACTGTTTTTAGGCATGCTATAAAGAACATAAAAATCAAAGTCATTATCAAATTTATTTTGCAGAAACGAAGACTTTTTTTTTTTTTAAAATTAAATGAAGGCCTTGTTTAAAGGCACGGTATGCAGCATTTTGTTAAAGATGCTTTGCTCCAGCAGCTAATGAGTAGACATAAATATGCATGCACCTACCCGTTAACGAAGCACGTTAGTACACACAGTATACCTGGTGCTGCTTCAACTATCGCGCAGCGGCCAAGCTCGCAGCGCTGGGGGCTGTGACATCTGGCTGTCTGCTGAAGCAGCTCGGGGGTGAACGGGATCAGAAATTGGCTCTCAGCCTCATTTCTTTCCTTCCCACCCCCTCCTATTTAAGTCAAGAGGCTTTCCCTCCTGCCGTTTGCATGTGGGGAATGTATTTATTTTCTTATTTACTTGCACTTCCCGCTGCAAGCTCCCTGGCAGGCAATGGGGAGGATTAAACTCATCAGAATGGAGGTGGGGGGGGCAAGAAACTCATGTTTAAAGCAGAAAGATGGTCCTTATATCCAGACTGCGGAGCTAAGTTTAGGCTCCTGCGGTAACTGGAGATAGGGAGTGGAGGAGGCGGAGTTGGTGAAAAGTTTTAAGACTTCCCAGCTTTTTATGATGTAATCTTGGTATTTCAGTATTTAACATATCAATTAAAAACAATTCGGCTTTAAAACACCAGCCAGCTGGGCAGCTGCCTGGAAATGAGGCTGGGAATCAGCTGGGTGGCTGATCAGAAACGTCCCCAAATTTCACTAGAAATCTTCTCAATCTGTTTTTTACATCTATTAATCCACAACATTACTAAAATTTAACATTCCAAATATTGCTGACAGCCTCTTTTTGGCAATTTCATTTGTTCTCAATGAAGTTCTTGAAAGTTTGACCATTGCTCGCAATGACAGCTTCATTTAGAAGGCTGATATCTTCTCATCTGTACGACACCAGGACAAACCACACATAATCCATCAGAAGGTGCTGGCTCTGCTGCCAACACCATTGCTTCAAAATTGGACATTTGCACATCCTTGAGATGTGCAGTTTGCCAGCCCGAGGACAGCTGCAATAGTCGTACTTTTGGGGTTTTTTTTGGGGGGGTTGATTTGTTTGATTGATTGCCCTGTTGCTACAACCACCCCAAGGAGGGAAGCGATTTTTGGTTGGACTCGATGATCTTAGAGGTCTTTTCCAACCTTAATGATTCTACGATTCTATGATTTGGTGACAGCCCATTGCGGTCTTCCACATGCTGCAGAAATGGAAACGGAGCTCCAGCTCCGGGCTCTCCCCAAGCAAACTGGGTCCCAGGCACGGCGTGGGGAAGGGCTGCCCGGCCGTGGAGGGGAACCCACCTCGCCCTGACCTCAGCCGCCCCGGGGGCTCCCTGCAGACCCTCTCTCACGGAGCAATCCTGCGCTGCCCTGTTTGAGGCACCCAGGTGGTTCGTGGGTATGGGAACATGGAGATTTATGCTTTTACCCTATAGAAAAATGTATTGCGGCTGAGGATGCGATGCCACAACCTGGATCTGGCCCTGCTTTGGGTAGGAGGGAGCTGCACGGGCGAGCAGCCGTCAGCGCCATCCA
>NW_009216154.1:0-7504 GCF_000690835.1 Fulmarus glacialis | reverse complement strand
CCGGAGCGAGCACCCGGCGGCCCCATCCATGACCGGACCAACGGCTACTTGAGCTGATGGGGGACTGGGGCCACAGTTAAATCCCCGCTAAATCCCTGGCCACAGCTTCGTTAGCAGTTTGGAAAGCAGACATACCTTAAACTGCCTTGCCAGGTGCTGCTTGTGGCTTTCTTCCACTTGTTTAAATTTTGATTCCAGTCCCCTCATCTGGTTTTCCATCTTCTCAACGTACTGTAGGTCTCTCTGAGTCCGCCTGTCCAACACCTCTATCGACTGGGACATGTTTTGCACCTGTCAAACGAGAAGGGGTTCATTAAGAAGGGGTCGCTTCCTCAGCAGCAAGGCAGCCCTGCTCACATCCCAACGCCGAACGCTGACCTTTTCCTACACAGTCAACAAAGCTAAAGGGTAATCAGCCTATGCATTATTTACTAGTTAATCAACAGCATCTCCTAGTATTATGACCCCCATGCTCTAAAATAGAGCAAATTGGTTTCATAAACATTTATTCTGCCATGCTGCAGAGAATAATTTAACAATCACAGATGCAAATAAGGATTGTAGTCAAGGCTAAAATGCATCACTGACTATGGCCTCTTTGAGAGGCTGGGATGGCACCCGCTGTCGCGCAAGGAGAGGCTCTTACTTGAGCAGAAGCACATCGACTATGAGAAACGCTTCTGCTGAGGTGCACATTATCATTTCCTCGTGTACGCAAGTGACACTTACTGATTGCCTAAGTGCAAACTTTACTCCCAGCTAGTAAAAACTTCATTATCCAAACAGCCCTACTGTTTATACAGCATCTGCCACAACAAATCCAGCTGCAGGTGAGGGCATCTTGAAGCTGGGAAGTACCAGCAGGAGCTCCCGCTCCAGCTGGCCCCACTGGTGCCTGCCCACTCGGGCGGTTGCGCCGCGTCGGCAACTTTTCTCGCCGAGCGATGCCGCATCCCCGCGGCTCCCCGCGCAGCGCCCATCTGGCCCTGCTGAAGGAATGATGCAAGAAGGTTGGCTGGGCTCATCGTGAGAAAAAGAGCCGAAGGTGTAAGGAAGGGAGGGGAACGATAGCTAGGCTGACCCGATTTTGAAGGTTGGCTGCCATCTGATTTATTAAGATATTCCCTTCTCTCATTTTTCAGGCTAGGAGAGGGTAAATAAAGCTCTGACTTAGGCAGACACCTAAGCGCCCATTTAGCATTAAGGAATGGGTGTAATTTAAGGTCTTTGCATCAGGGACGGTTGTGTTTGTACCACAGTTTGTACATTACGGGACTCAGCCCACGACTGGTGCTCCTGCCACGGCCACGTCACCCACAGAAATACGACCGCCGGCAGTGGTAGAGATGACGCCTGTGTTTAAAATGAATCAGGCGTTCAAGCATGCTGCTGCGTCATGGCCCTAACTAAAGGCATTCTGGTTCAAATCTCTTCATCTGTGGGTGTCTGAGCAAAACCCAAATGTGAGCCAGCACCGTCTCTGCGGATCCGCTCCGAGACACTTCCCAGAGCCCATGCTGCCACATCTGCTCCCGTCTCCGTCCTCGCCAAAGCCGAGCGCAGACAGGCTGAGACGGGGAAGGAACGGTGCAAGGGCAATATTGCCTCCAGCAAAACACACTGGGCTGCTGCGACTCACCTCGGGTGACAGGGTGAGGGGACAGCAGGACACCCGCACGCAGCCAGGTGTCGGAGGTTACTGAAAGCAGCATAGGTCAACTGCCAACTTTGGCGTCTGCATCTCTGAAGGGATCAAAATGCCCATTGCTCATGCACGATGACAAGAAAACTATTACAGGGAACTATTAAAGATGTACGGACAACCTATATTTCAAAGGCCAACAGTGAGGAAACATTTTGTACAACCGGTACAACTGCTCCAGGGGTCTAATAGTCTTCCTCAGCAAAGGTGAAGCTATTTTCAGTCTCTGAGTCCCAACACATCCCCCAGAGATGAACGAGCACCCATCCTGACAACCACCAAGGACGTGCTCAGGGAGGTGTGAGGAGCAGAGAAGAACAGAACAAGACCCTCTTGCTCTGAAGAGGAAAAGGCCAAACCTGAGCTCAGCCCGAGCCCATGCGGCTCCCTTGAGCCGTGCCTCCCCCGGGGTACGTGAGCTCTCAGTGGTCATGGCTGGATGCTAATTTACCTGCGCTGGATGCGGAGGAGTTTGAAGACCTCTCTCTACCCCGAGGCAGGAGAAGGGAAGTCTTAGACAAGCATGACTGGTCTGCAGCTATTTTTATCCTGGTAATCCAGTCTATCCTCCTTTGAGTCGACCTGTATCTACATAGGAGAATTGTTCCAATGGGTTGGAATAGGAATGACTTGTAGGGATCATACAAAATTGATCTAATTTATTCCACTAATGCCTAATCCCAATTAAAGGCCAAGCTGCAAGTAATCAGAAAAGAGCATTTCTGCAATGATATGCTGGTATCCAACCCTGCAGGGGCTGAGCGAGGCTACGGGAGGCTCCTTACGCTGCCTTTTGGATGGCAGAGAAGGAGAGACAGACTCCACTAGGAAATGAATCAGAGCATCTCGCTCAGGCTTGTGCTCTGAATCACCTCTGGAGGAGCCTGCCCCTCCCCTGACTGCAGAGGAAAACAGCCTCCTCACATGTCTCTAAACTGAGACGCCTAAAATTAGCTGCTGTGCTATTTCGGGGATGTGTTTTACAAGTCCAGACTCTCGCTATTTGTTGCCCATATTGTTTTCAACCAGGCAAGATCCTGGCCAGGCTTGTAAAAAGTCAGTCTCCATCATTCCTGATGTCTGCGTGCTTCATCAGCTGAAGATCTACTTGTTTTCCTTCATTAGCATATTAAGCCCTTGATCCAGCAAACTACTTTGGCACATGATTAGATTTCAATGAGACTGTTCATAGCTTAAACTTAAGCATGTACATAAGTGCTCTAATGAACTGAGACCGAAGGATACTGTCTCTCAAATTCCCTCAGCTTCATCCATTAACCACTATCCTCAAACATCAGCTAAAATGCTTTTTGCCTCCATTGGCGGAGCACGCACTCTCAACATGAAACCTCATTTTCCATCAAGCTAATGGGAGAGAGATACCTGCGATTGTCTTGGGGAAAAGTGTTAATTTTAGCATTTGAAATAGAAAATTGATACAAACGAAACTTGCAGTGCTGTTCTTGTCATCTTGTTTGACACGGACTTGTTTCAGAATTAAACCAGAGTAACAGAAAGTCAATATTGGCCTGACGACCCCAGTGAGATTTATATGGTCAAAGCCATGATTTAAACCCTGCTCAAGCTTCCCTGTGGATCAGCCTTTCGTGCCCGGTCAAAAGAGCTGTTCTAAGCCCATCTTTGGGGTTTGAATTGGGATGAATCTTTAGCTTTGCATAGCCAGACAAACTGGTGGAGCAATAGCATGAGACATCTTGAGGGAGATTTTTGTAGTCACCAGGAAGAATTAGCAGCGAGATGGACTCAGCCGATGGACCAGGACATGAAAAGTTCATCTCATAAGGTCTGTAGAAGGCAAAGTGAAGGCTGAGAAGAGATGTCATTGTCCTCCCTATATATACCTCCGAATAAATATCAACGGAACAAAAAGAGCTGTTTAGTCTGGAAATCAGTGCTGGCAAAGAATATGAATTGGCAGGAAGCCAGAAATGGTTTAACCATCAGAAGAGGAAGTCCTCCCAGATAACAGGGCCAAAAAAAAAAAAAAAAAAAAAATCAGTTTGAAGATAAAACATAATCTGTTTATGAACAGGATTTAGGTGATGTCTTGGTTTGGACGCAGTCCAGGATCTGGACTCAGCACCTGACACATATAAGGCTGGAAGGACTCCGTGTACTCCAGCCAAAGATGAGCTCAGACACCTCGGTGTCAAAACACGGGCTGAACAGTTTGTGCGGTGGCGAGCAGACCTGGCTCACCTTACCTCACTTAACGCCTGCTCTTTAAACTGACGGGGTGCCCAGGATTCACTTGCAAGCAGCATGAACTGCGGTTTCTATGCATATGCCTGTGCCCATGTGTGGAGGGTAGATGGGGTCTTGGCAGCTTTGAACCTCAAAGTATATTCAGCTGCTGAAGCCTCTGTGCGGAGATTTTCACTGAAGATGCTATAACTGGTTTGTGTACACACACATACACGCACAAAAATGCAGCTTATTTCTTGCCCGTAAAAGCAATGCCTTATTATTTCCATAGGTGACTGCCAGGTCTCCTCCGTTGAAAATCCAAACACAATTACCTCTTTAACACATCATGCTTCTTCATCTGCTGGCAGAGAGAAATCAGGGGATGCGAGTTTTCCCATCACAAAGCTAGAGTTAAAATGTCAGATGAGGGAAGGAGTTTTCAGGTTTGAAATCCTTCCTGGGAAGCTGGAAGCTCTTGTCTGCAGTTGCATTTTCCTATAGGGATTATCATTTCAGCCTTCGTCAAGATCAGATGTCTGGCACTAAGAGCCTATTCTTTATTTTGGGGTTTTCATATAGGTTAGCGTAGGAGTGAGATGCAGACAGATCAGCAGGCAGGTAACATATCCCCAGAACACATGTCTTGAAATACCGCTCCTCCCTCACTTTATTCATTGGCAGCCGGAGAGCTGCATAAGGGAAAAATCACAGAGCACTCACATCCTCCGCATGGGAACTGATGTTATCCCAGGTTCGTATGCCCAACTCGCCTGTCCATTAGCAGGGGGTATTGGGTCAAATCCTGCTTGTTTAATGCATATGAACAGTTCTGGGAACACGATGGCTTTCGGACGCCCATGTCAGCTGCTAATATTAACGCCTGCTGCCTCTTAGACAAATGTGCTGTTGGACCGATTGCCCTTATTGCTTAGAGAAATAAAAGCTTGAGTGGGATTATTTTTAGAAGCCTCTGACATTCTGAAGAAGTGTTTTAGGGCTAAATGTTTCCTGCCTTACTTTATTGTCCTTATCACATTGGAAAACAGTAAAATGTAGGTTGAATATTGTTATGACTGACTAATACATCAACTTCCCGAAAGCAACGGAATGAAAATTATTTTGTCATGCACAACATATGCCAACATAGCATTAGGGCCTGAGGGATAATTACATATCCAGCACAGGATATGCACTTATATTTTAAAGAGAAGAGCACCATTTCACATGAAACAGCATTTCTTCAATGAAATCCATTATCTGGAAAATTTCCTGTTATCGAGAATGTTTCCCTAATGAGATTCTTTGATCTCTTTGGACAGCAGACTATTAAAAACTAATCAAGTGGATGTCAGCATTAGAAAGAAAACCACTAACTGTTATTTCTGTGCTATTTGATGTTGACAGCTTGTACTGTTTTATTCAACCTCTCTAGTATCAGCTTGGCTAGGAATGCATGGGCTTTGGGTTTTTAATTCTATCTTCTCTCACCTTGTTGAGGCTCATCCTCTGAAACTGCTTGTGTTAACGTAATGAAAAAATGAGCAAATTACATCTTTTTTTTTTTTTTTTTTTTTTAGCAATGTGGTTCAATATTGTTGCTTTAATCTCAGCAGTTTTAACTCATCTTAGGCCATGGACCCTTTTCCTCTGTGCCTCAGAAACAGAGATTTAAACTCCCGACTGTGGCTGATTATTCCCCACTACACACATGGGGACAGCTGTGGCACGGGAGGGCTGGCCCAAGGGGTCCGTCTTCCCTGGAAACCAAGGCTCAGCTCAGCTCACTCGCGTTTCTACCCCCAATGTCATGCCAAACCAAACCACCTTCCCCAGAAGGGGACAACCATTACCTTTTCTAATAGTTGTCTCAGCTGCTTTGTCCTGGCATCACGCGAGCACATCGTCTGTTGAGGTGCCACCACTGTGCATATACAACGTCCCTCGCTATCTTGGGCAGAGCTGTAGACCTGCCAGCTTTCCTCTGGGTTGGTAGGCAACACCTAATTAACACAGGGAAAGACGGGTTAAGTAAATGGGGGGAGGCCTGGCAGGGGTGTGGGAGGTGACAGGGGCTGAGCGGAGGAAGCAGGACGGATGTGGCAGATACTGGAGCTGTGCTGGAAACAAGAGGGAGGTTCCTCTGAGGGCCCAGCTGGCAAAATTCACTTGTAATGCAAAAATATGGATTGGGGACAAATAAAAGAAGGGTCTGAAAAGGAGAGCAAGAGCTAAAGCAAGAAGGCAACGCAAGTGGGAAAGCATGGACATGAGGAAAGCCACAAAGCAGCGAGGGCTGTAGCGTGCTGTAAGGCACTGAGCACATCGGGGTGGGGAACCCGCTGCCCAGTTGCTGATACAAAGCACTTGACTTCTCCTTGACACGGTGAGAAGGATGTGCCCAAGCTATCAGTGAGGATACAGTGTCCTGGCTGAGGGCTGAGCAGTGATCAATGTGCCTCTGCAGAGCTCTCCCAGATCCGGCAGCAGGAAAATTAGCTCTTCTGAGTAAACGGACACCGGGAGTTACGTTTCCCCCCGTCCCCTCCCAGACTCTCCTGGGGATGGGGAGGTTCACCAAACAACCATTTCCCTCCAAATGTTCTGCGGGTCCCGGGCAGGGAAAGCCCGGTGCGGTGCCCGGCGAAGCATGCCAGCAAAGAAGGGATGCGATTCGGAGGGTACCATCAGTGCCTCCGTCTGAGCTTCCAGGACACACCGCAGAAAGGGAGCCCAGCCACAAACACAGCACGTTCCCAGCCACCCTCATGCCCCCTGAGCTCTCCACACCTCTCTGATCTTAATTTTCCTTTGATCTCACAGTACTTTGCAAAATACATTATTTAATCACAATTCAGCCTCCAATCACTTTGAAGGTACCACCGTTTTGCCAACCAGAAGAGAAATGTTCTTTCTACTATTTCAATATATTACAAATAACCTTGCAAATACCCATGTTGACAGACAGGCACTGAGAGAGACGGCTAGGCAGACAGACAATTTGATTCTCTAGCTAAAACAACCAGGGAAAAAAAAAAAATATGGGTCTCATAATCCCTGGTAACATGGAAAAAAAAAAAAATCCCAGCTTCATTCACAATCAGCAGAACCACTACATGAAATACTCGTCTTGAAACAGCAGAGCTGTAATACGTTAGCTCTTTTATAAGGCACAAGCATGCAGCCTGGAGGCGAAAGGTGCCCATTTTTTCCTGCTAAGGGAAGACAGACAGAAGGACTGTTTTTCTCAGCCATTTCCAAAGGGGCAAGACCAGGCACCGTACCAGCCCTCCAGCAAAACAGGGACAGGAAACATACGGCACGACCAAAAATATACCGCAACTTCTCCACTGCATTTTCCATCCCATTAACGACTACCGATTAAAGGCAGGGAAGCAAATGAGATCTTGCGGGACTCGCACCCGCTGTCCCAAGCTGCTTCGCCCGGCGACAGCAAAGCGGCGACGAGGGAAACTTTGCAACCCTTTGGCTGAAGGCACGGGGGGGCCACCCGGGTCGCCCCCAGCCCAGGGCTAGGGATGGCTAAACCCGAGAGCAGGAGGAGGAGAGGCGCTCCCGGCAACGAAACCCCAGTCC
>NW_009216153.1:0-36107 GCF_000690835.1 Fulmarus glacialis | reverse complement strand
CGGCGGTCGGTGGGGGCGCGGGGCGGCCCCGGGGGGGGCCGGGGCCTTCGGAGGGCCTTTTCCCGGAGTCTGCGGTGTTGTGTGGCACTGGTGGGAGCTGCGCTTCCCAAGCGTGGGGATTGCCCTCCGCCCACGGATGGGGAAGGGAATGGGAAGTTCAGTTTCTCTTTCCGAGGCAAGATCGGCCAAGCCTTGGCTGGGGGGCCAGGAGGGGGAAGGCAGTGTCACCTCCCCCAGGGCTGCAGAGCACGGGCAGAAAATGGCCCTGGGGCAGAAAATGTCATTTGTGGCATAGAGTAGTGCAAATTGTGCACCGGGGACATCTGACGTGCCATACATCCAGCGCCGTGTATAGGCTGGGATGATGTCAGCGAGGCTAACTCGCCAGCTGTCCCCCCAAACAGCGACCGTTGTCCGCTGAACAAACCCGGCTGTGTTTCCTGGTGTTGAAAAGAAGTTACATGCGGGGAAAACCTTATGGGCAAATTTAAACTTTTTTGCTGTATGAAACTACCTTAACGTGCAGAGGCAAAAAAAGCCTCAGAGATTGCAGAGGTCTCGGTGTGGTTGAAATGTGCTGGCAGTGCTCGGCGTTGCCGGTTGTGGTGGGGACTGACGGGAGTGCTGGAGCAGATGACTGTGAGTCACGGTTAATGGTGGAAGTTCGGTTTCACTGGGGTTATGGCACATCGAGAAAGACACTTAAGGGAGGAGCGAGTATGTGCTCGTCATGGGATGGAAGAGCTGTGGAGCTGGCAGGGTGAGCTCTTTTAACGTCGAAGGTAAATGCCCCAAGTGAGTAACTGAGGAAGTTATTTCAAAATAAACTGCTCTGAAATGCTGTTTCAGTGTAATCGGTGTAAATAGGTGATGTCATGTTTTACCTGGTTGTTCTGGTATCTGACCTGAAGTATACTTAAATGAACAACCTAAAGGTATTTTCCTGTTTGGTAAACTACCTAATCTGTGTCTCGGTGCAATACACTTATTGCTGCTGAAAGGGATGGTGACCTAGGTTTTAAAGCAAAGAAGTATAAATACAAGCAGCAATTTTAGTGTTACTGGTAGCTACCTTGATAAATATCCTAGATGTATAGGCACAGCTGTTCCCTTTTTGTAGCCTGCTTGTGGTGTTTATAGGATAGGATAACAAATACATCAACAGACTTCCTAATGCCTTCAGGTTGCTGTCAGAGCTCCAAGATGCATGGCTGGACTTTAAAAGAAAAAAAAACAGTTCTGGAATAATTTATATACTTGAAATATTAATGAAACCTCAAGTACCTCATAATGTTTAGCTTCTTGTGCTTCCACTTAACTGTTAAGCATCTTTGTACTTGCTGCATCTTTTGGGATATCAAAAGGTGGCATGAAAGAAGCCTATAAAGCTTTGTACTTCCATTTTGTTTGAGAAAGACTGATATTGTTTGGAAGCTTTCATCAACAGTATTTTAAGAGTATGGTTTTTTAATTGTTATTTTTACATCACATACTTTATTCTGTCAGTAACAGTTTAATGCAATCATTCTAAGTCACTATGAAGGCTTGTTCAACTGTATTCTTAGAGCTTGCAGCTTAAGCAGGACTTGAACTTTTTAAAAAGAAAAGTTTCTCTTGCTGACGTAAGTATTTTTTCCCCAAAAGCCATATGACAGAGCTGTCGGGGACCCCAGAATCGCTCACATGACCCAGGGCTGGGAGGCTGAGCTGTAAAGTTGTTGCATGAGCAATTTAAACCCGAGATCATGCTGTGGCTTGAGAGGGCAGCCCTGCCTCCTGCTTTGTACCTGGCCATGGTCAGCTAAGCCAGTTTGCTATTACACTGTTAATTTGTCTGTTGTTTCTCAGTGGCTTTTTTTTTCGGATGGGGTGGTTCCAGGCAGGCCAGTGAACCGCACTTCCATTTCACTGAGAGTCAAGACTCCGGGTGTGTGAGTGAAAGTAGCTGGCAGAGTAAGACTTACAGTTTCTCTTGGGGGAGGTTTGGTTTGTTGTATTCATCAGTTTGAAGTAGGTTTGATGTTAAGTGGCGCCAGTTTGGGATCTGAACTTATTTTTTATGGCCTTACATTTTAGAACCCAGATGATAAGTGGCATTCTAATTGTAAAGCAGCTTGGTAGGTCTCCTTATTGTGTGAATTTCAAGGGCTTACTTAAATATAATTTTCCAAGTTTTAATATCACTAATGGGGAAACAGAGTATACGCTAGGTTTGGTAGCACTTCAAACGGGGGACCAAAATACTACAATGAAAGGATTGATCCGGTTCTTGAACCCTTAACTTGTGCTGCAGAACACCTGTTTAATTTGAAGTTTGCTGCAAAGGAACTCAACAGGAACTCAAAAAAATGCGACAAAGAAGAAAAGGCTGAGAAAGCTAAAATTAAGAAGGTAAGCAGTGGGTCTGAAACAAGCTCTTTAGATCTGTTGTTTACATATTACAGCAAGAAAATATCCGGTGGTTTTACCATTTTCCTGGTACGCATGCGAATAATACTGTGATAGGTGCTTGTGATTTCAAATACGTGACTATAACTCTTCCTGTACTCATTAGTAAATGTGAGGATACATTCTTTTGTATCCTCTTGTACAGCTTGTGGCATTTGCTTCCTGAGAAAATTGTCTTGTATGTATTTTGCTACAGGTTGTTGTTCTCAAAGTTAAAAATATTTAATCTTAATGTTTATCATCTTGTATTAAAAGGGCTTATGAAGAGGAACTTTAAAATAGTTTTTGAGTCCTTGAAGTAGTAAAGAGAGAGACTAAGCTTATTTGACTGTATTTTTGTCCATGAAATACAACCATACCAACTGTATCCGTGTTTGGGTCTTGATACTGAAAACGTTTTTGGAATGAGAAAACTATGTTTCTGTAGCTCTGTAAAACCTTCTACTTGAAATGCATGCTAGATACCTTCTTTGGAAAGAATTTAGGGCTTCACGTCTTGAAAAAGTTTGAGAAATATTGCGGGAGGAGAGAGGGTTTTATTTTCTCTTTTAATATAAAAGATATGTGATGAATTGATGCTTACTTCAAAAAAGAAATAGGCTATTCAGAAATCATGTTTACAAGAGCAGGGAAGGTTAAAATGCTTTTTCTTTTTTTTTTTTTTCCCCCCAACAGGCAATTCAGAAGGGTAACATGGAAGTCGCACGAATACATGCAGAAAATGCAATCCGCCAGAAGAATCAAGCCATCAATTTCTTGCGCATGAGTGCCAGGGTAGATGCTGTAGCAGCAAGAGTTCAGACTGCAGTGACAATGGGCAAGGTAAGTCTGTTTTCACAAATCTGTTGCAAGTATGAGACCTCTGATCATCTTAGAAGTGACTTTAATTCTACCTATAATGAGCTGAAAAGTTTCAGTTTTGGTTTCAGATTTAGCCAATAGTAAATCAGGTACTGGAATCACCCTGGCACCTGCTCTTTAGAAATAGATTGCTATCCACTCTGTTTTGTAGCTGGTAACTTCTGTTAGCTGTTACTATTCATGCTCTTAAGGATGCACTGTGTTTTGCTGGTTACACTGTTAAGATTATTTTGCAAAGATACTGCTCCACTTCCAATACATAAAGTCGTGATGTAGGACATGTGATTCTAGAAATCTTTTTTAGCTCTACTGTACTGCTCTTCAGCCAGAAAGTTTATTTTGCCATGTGATCTGTATACCAAATACATCCCTTAACATTTGGCAGGTCTCGAGACCCACAAAAGTTAATGCCGTATACACTAGCGAATTTCAGTTCAGAATGCATATTTCAAGTGGTTGAGTTAATTTATAGAATTTGAAATGGTGGGAGCTATAAAAAAAAAAAAAGTGGCATTTGAGATGGCAATAGTGTGTGCCCTGCTATTTGATACTGTAGAAACTCTGTGGATAGAGATAGGAGAGCTTGTTAAGAATGCTCGTTTTTCTTTGTAATACTTTCCTTTACCTCATTTCAGGTAACTAAGTCGATGGCAGGGGTAGTTAAGTCTATGGACGCCACGCTGAAGAGCATGAACTTGGAAAAGGTAAATATACTTACTTTTCTTGGAGGTGCACATCAAAAGCAGAAAGGGAAATGGTCACACATGTTTTAAAAAGGGAAATTCCAATCAAGAGAAAAGGTTTTGCAGGGAGGTTGGTAGATCCTGGAACAGGTTGCCCAACGTGGTTGTGAAGCCCTCATAAATGGAGATGCTCAGAACTTGACTGGACAACCTGACCAACCTGCCTGAACTGCAGTGTTAGATCAGCTTCAGAGTTGGCGTTGGGAGCGGGACAAGCTTCTGATCTCCAGAAACTGCTTGCAGCCTTCTTGTAGTGTGATTCTATTTTTGCCAGTTGAGATATATTTATCTTCCGTTATCTGCAGGTCATTGATTTGATTCATATTTTTAATAGATATCTGCACTAATGGATAAATTTGAGCATCAGTTTGAAACACTAGATGTTCAGACACAACAGATGGAAGACACAATGAGCAACACTACTACGCTAACAACGCCACAAGTAAGAATAGTAATTTTTTTTTTAAAAAAAGGTGATCTTAAATGATGTGTCTAAACTGTGTGGAAATGTCTGATACTTTTCTTTCTGCCTACTTTGAGACATAGCAGAAACTGGAACCTTTTCACTTTTGCTTTGTGCTTCTTTGTGATGAAGAGACTATTTCAAATTATAGTCACAAGTACAGTGGATCACATATATGTATTTTAGTCTATTTCACTCATAGGAGGCTTTATTTTATATATCTTGAAAAGTGTAACCCTCCTACTGAATAAGCAGCGTTTTGATGAGTTCTTAATGAACTTCTGAATGAGAAGACACTGCAGCATTAATTATCAAAGCAGAATATGCTGTGAGAAAATCAATAGTTCTAAGTCACTGATATTAACAAAATTACATTAGTCACCACCAAATTAGTAGTTGTTAATTACCTACTTTCAATTTATGGGCAAGTGTTTACTAAAATAAAGCCTTAAACAATGCCTGGCATAGTTAAGAATACCTAGCACCTATCCCCTTGTGCTATTCCACAAGGAGCTAAACGTGCTATTCCAACAGAAGTTTTGTCAGAGGGAGAAATTTACTGGAGGTAGTGCTTTGTAACTAAGATAAACAAACAAACCTAAACCCAAATCTATTGGAGATGGGCTTTTTTCCATGTTGTGCAAAGCAGTATTTTAGTAGCTAATAATCAACACCTGAAATATTCAAGTATGTTTGGATTTTTTTACAGATAAGTTTAATTCTTTAGAAGCGTTATTTCAGAAGCTAGAGTTCAATTAATAGGAGTTTAACAGGCTGAGCACCCCTACTCCTTATTTTTGAGTTCATACAGGGCCCTCTGGTGGTTAAGCACAAAAATGTTCTGTGAAAGATATTTACCTTTAAATCAGTTTCATTAAAGTAATTTCTGTTCTCTCAAGATGTAGCAGAAGAGCTTGTCATAAACTACAATATGCAACAATCAATTTTTTTTTCTCTACTTTAGAACCAAGTGGATATGCTTCTACAGGAAATGGCAGATGAAGCAGGGTAGGTAAAATTTTGAGTGACTATTTCTTGAATAAATCTTGGTTCCAGCAACCCTTCCTGGTTAACTTGAAGGTCAAATACCCTTGGTTTATATGTGTTTGTCTTTTGGAAGCAGAGAAGAATCACCATTTTCCTTTTACCTCTGGGCATCATTCTCGTAATAGTTTAGTTGCTGGTATTTCATTCTGTTCTCACTCAAAGCTGCTGCGAATGTCAGGATGCAGGGGTGGTTCTGCAGAAGCCTGAAATCATATGTTACTTGTCAGGATAGCATTTCATTATTTACTTGGATTGGCTTTAGCATTAGCAATCCTTGCCATGTTTCTCCACACTTTTCCTCTTCTTTTATGAGTGAACTTTTTGTCATTCGTACACATGCCATATCTGATATACCTCTGCTAAACAGAAATCTTGCTCAGTCCTGATTAAGCAGAATTTATTTAGTTATGGCTAGTTGTAATATATGACTTGTCTTCTTGGTAGTGAGTCAAATTTACTGATTAAGTTGTCTAAGTAGCTGGAGTACAGCGTTCATGGGATGCTGGTGGCCTTATGCTATCTCAGTATTGCTCTGCTTGTCAGTTACTGTGCTTCTTCCTTTAGCCATGTTTACCTGACTTGTTTTGTTTTGTTCTCTCCTACTAGTCTTGATCTGAACATGGAACTACCTCAAGGACAGACAGGTTCTGTTGGTACAAGCGTTGCCTCAGCAGAACAGGTAAACCTTAGATTTAATTGAAATCAATGTTTCTAGAGAAATGTGATACGAGAATTAATGCTTCACTCGGTCAAAACAAGCTTGCTAAATTGTAATTAGATTTTAGCTGTCCAGAAGAAATAGTGTGTACTTAAAACAGTCTTGCAATCAAAATAATTTTAAAATACATTTGTCTGCTTAGTAAATCCAGAAAGTTTAGATGTTTCAGATGTATTTTTGCATAGTTATTTGATAGAGTTCCAAGCAGTTGACTCTCCTACCTACTCCAAATTTAATGAATCCAGCCATCTCCCCTAGCATACAAGAGGCCTTTGGGTTTTTCCCCATTAACATGTGAAAGGTCTTACGAGACTAGTGCAAAGGATTCCACCGTTGCTCTAGAGGAGGGCTTAGAATTTCTTGTGCATGGGCAGATCCTGATGGGAAGGTTCCACAGATCTTTTGGTGAGTTGCTTTTCCCATTCTAGGGAAATATATTTGAGGGAATGGAAAGGGAACAGTTTATTTCTGTCCTCCCGTCTTTATGGAGTAGGCTTTAGGGAGCCTTATCTTAACTGAACGATGTTTGGGAAGCCTCAAGTATTCCACATTCTTTAAAAAGTTCCGTTTCACCTTGTACCAGGCCCTCTGAAACAAATAGGCCTACTGCTATCTCGCTGTAGCAGTTCAGTTGGATACCAGCCTTGGTCAGTCAAGGCTGCATCCAAATGAGGATGCAGTTCTGTAAGAGCTGATTTGCGCTTGCAAAGATGATACATAAAAAAACCACCCAAAACAATCCTATCTCTACTTGCTGTGTTCTGAAACTCCTTCGTAGGTATCCACTGCTGGAGATGAGATAGCTGTATGGACCTGTGGTCTCACCTGGTACAGCCATTCCTGAGGTCTTAAGCAAATCTTGTTAAGACTTGTACATGAGATAATTTCCTATCATCTGGACATGAGATTGCTTGGCCATTGCAGAACTTTGCAAAAATTAATTTTCATATTACTGATAGCTGGTTTCTTTGTGTTTTACAATTCTGCAGGATGAACTGTCACAGAGACTGGCCCGCCTGCGTGATCAAGTTTAAGTTAAACAAAGCTGCAGTTCTTTGTACATGCTTTCAAAATACCCTTTCTGTAACTAACCCTTCACTACACTAGAAAGGTGTATACAGTATGGCTTAGGTGTTTGAATATTTGTAATATAGGGTACTTCACTCCTAGCTTGCTGCTCTTTCTAAATACATTAAGTAACCCAAAAATATCAGCTCTCTAATGTCCTTTTCTGTACATTTTGAAGTTGATATATTTTTCGCAAGCTTTTTTCACAAAATCAAGTTGATATTCTAAGTCAGCTAGTAATGTTGGTACATTCTAGCTAAAAGAAAAGTAGAGTGTCATTGATATATATTTTAAATTATGAAGTGATTTTTTTAAATTATGAGAACTGTTTATGGTTGGAGAACTGATGTATTCAGTTCAGGTGACTGTTGTAGATAACTTTCTTACACAGCCAAACTCCTGGAGCACGCAAAGGTGGACAGCGTGGACTTCATGGAAAATACGCTTGTTAAAACAAATAAGTGGACTTCAGTCTGGGTTTTTTAGTCTTTTAAAGCTAGGGTAATTGTGCTGAAATTAGTTGTTCAGTTAAAAAATGAATTACCAAAAGCTCTTTTCATATAATTGGGAACTTGTACGGTGTCATCACTTTAGTACAGGAGGAATAAAATATATTTTTCAACTCTTTGTCAGTTCTGGTGAATGTTGCAGCTTGCTTGTTGCTTAATGTCAAGTGCTGTAGCTTCTCCATTTTGTTTTCTTCTCAGTATCCTGGGGTGCAGCCAGTTATGCCACTCACCTCTGTTTCTGCCAACGTAACATCTAGTTCCTGTTAATAGGGAACTTATGCTATCCATTTTCTTTAGGCTCAGGCTGAGAAGCCTTATATGAGATAACTGAAGCCTGCTTTTCTCCATTCCTTCTTACCCTGTGTTTGCTTTTAATCTAGTCACCTTTTTTTATACGTAAGGACAAGTCTTGTGATCATATTCCCCACTTCAGTGTTCTTCCGTATATGAAAAATACAGAAGTGCTCTTCCTCAGGTTCAGATCTTCGCAGTCCTCCTTCGTGAGTCAAGGTCCCAACCCTGTCTTCTCTAAGCGGGGCGCTCCCTTAGATCAGCGTTTCCTCTGCCCCTCGCAGCAGGTGAGTAGTAGATGAGTAGAACAGGCCAGCTCAGTCACAGGGGCAGGCTGCTAGATGTGCACATCAGTTATGTTGGATTAAGAACAGCTACTTTATTTTGTAAGGCGTAATACTGCTCTCTGCAGATAAAATAACATGATTTGTAATATTGCAGTCTTATGGAGAAGCTGGTTTGTTTTAGTGATCCCTTTAGCCCCTTTACATTTCTGCACGGTAAGAGAGAATCTACTGGCTACTTTTGGTAGCTTCAAACTCTGGCTGCAGTTGTGAAGTAAAGAAATGGTTGTAGAAATTTGTAGCTGAAACTACTTGTGATGTGTTGTGATAAACAGTGATGTTAAAATTCTCTTCCTGACTTTTTGGGCTTGTTTTTTTGTTTTATCTTTGTAGGGGTGAGGGAAAGTGTGAAGCACTAGACTTAGAATTAGTTGTTAATTTGCTGGTGTTCAGGATCACGTTGGTTTTCCAGTGTTGGGGAAATAGTTAAGAAAAAAAAACTTTGCTTTTTTAGCCAAGCAGGATTTTTTCAGTGAAAGCATGCAAAAATGATGAAACATTTCAGAGCAGTGTCAAACTATATTTTGAATGTGTTACTCAAATCACTTTGAAGGCTTAGCAGGATGTTACATACTGAAGTATTCAAGGCTACTGTAAAAATAAGATGTGGAAAATAAGATAGACAAAACAACCTAAAATGTTGTGGAATAGTGTATCTCACACTGGCAGCCTAAACGAAAATGATTTGTTTAAAATGTGGTCTTTTCACGTGTTTACATTTATTTTCGATGCGGCTTTCTTTTAAACATCTTGAATGTTCCTCCTGTAAGTAGGAGAAATTGGAAGGTGTTTAAAAACCATGTACCTGCATCTGTAGTCTTGGTACAATTCTTTCAAATTATTAATAAAACATGTTAGGAGAGGGACTAAATACTACTATTTTTTTTTCCCTAGCTCCTTCTGAACAATATAACAAAAACATAATGGTAAATCTATGCAACCAGGTTACCCACAACTGTGGTAACTGCTTGTGCGTGTGCCTTTGCCTTGCTGAACTTACTTAATTTTTTTTGATATTCAGTTACTTTATATCTCGTGATAGGATTGGAAGGTTACTGTTGTGTAAAAAATCCACATCTGAGTTTACTTTGTGGTTGCTTGTTGATGGAACTACCGAGGTTTTCAGTGTTTAATATTGGACAACTTCAGCTAGCTTGTCTGGCTTATTTTAATGTTGAAGATTATGCTGCTTTTAGGCCGTTCCTGGCCATTCCTAAACTTCTTGAGGGGGGTAGACAGCAATTCTGAGATCCTGTGTATTTGATTTTCTGAGTATGTTGCCTTGCCTTGGGGCTTTGGAGGAATTTATAAATAAAGGGAGATGAGACTGATTAGATTGCTGCAAGTTAAATATTAAGTAAGGTTATCTTACTGGCTATACACAGCCTGTTTCATAGTTTTGATCTTATCCCAGGCTTGTGAACTCCAGTACCAGAATAGATTTCCAGCATCTTTTTTTTCAAAGGGTTTAACAAGTAAACATAAAGGCTTGATTGACCTAATTAATGTTACCTCTGCGGGACTATGATGCAAAGGGGTAGGCAGGCTTAGCTGACTTGGGGAAGAAATACGTGTTTGAAACAATGGATTTTTTTCCCTGCTGACTTCACTCTGAGAATTGCTGTGTATTCCAACGGGGCCAGGGTTTCGTATTGGCTCCTTCTGTGTGTAGATTCCCTGCCCTCTCCTGGGGAAGATGATTTCTTTTCTCTTCAGAAGCATTCGTGTATGAGAGCTGGCATTCAGAAAGTTTTAACAGTTACATTTTGAATGTATATATTTTTCTCAAGTCTTTTGGAAATGTTTAAAACTGAAAGTCACTTCTAGAGCAATATTTGAATTTCATGTCCTTCCTCCATTCAGGCTCTCCTCAAAATATTTGCTCTTTTCTGAACAACTGTGGCTTCTCACTCCTGCCTTGCTAGTGTTTCTTGTAAGTTGACTGTATGTGTTTGTGGAAGTTCATTTCATGTTAAATAAATTGTATGTGCTTTTATGTACCTTATTACCAGATAATTCAATATTTATGCTTATGAGCAGACACATCTAAAGTGAAACATTGCTTGAAATGTTGCAAGATGGTTTTGCTCGACATTTTTTTCCTTGGTTATTTAAAACTGCTAGTGTGTGGTAGCATTAGTCTTCATTCATTTGAATTCCAAAACTGAAAGCCATGAAGAGCTTCAGATGAAAGGAGAGGGAAGGAAAGGAAGAACAAGAACTTTTACTTTCTTGATTGCAGTGAGATAAAATGATCAAGTTGCCTTTGTGGAGATCCTCAGAGCCAAAAAATAGTGAAATTTTGTTAAATATAGTCAGCAACTGTGTACAGAAATAAATTCTGAAGCTGGTGAAATGTATAGAGAAGAGAATAATTTTTGTAGCTCTGGTAGAGTTCATTTTGAAAACTGCTTTACTTGTATGGAACAACTTGTAAATGTAACTGCAAGTGGTAAATAAAAGTGTACAGACAAATTATTTCAGATGTGTTCCTAGGTTATATGGCTGTTTGCTGGTGGGGCTCAGTACCTGGGTAAACAAGCAGATGTCATAATGTCGTCAATATTTTTCTGTGAGAAGATACCTGGGTAAACAAGCAGATGTCATAATGTCATCGATATTTTTCTGTGAGAAGATGATCAGCAAATTAAATCTTTATGGAGAGAAAATAAGAAGAAAGTAAAGTGGATATTATTGAGAAAGATTTGGGACAACAGTTTAGGGAGTAATTAAGATTAAGTATAACAACGTAAAATAGAATCTATTTAAAATGTTATGGTTTTTGGTTTTAATGTTTAGTCTGGTATGGAGTGTATCCCTCATGCTTAAACATCTAAGAGGGTTTTCTGTCCTTACCATATATAACCAGGAGTCATGTGGAAAACTGGTAGGAGATAGTGTGGTTTTGAGTTTGTCCTCCCCAGAGCTAAAAACCATCCATTTTTGGTTTCCCCTTCCACTGTTGTTTGGGAACCAGCAGAGGGAGCCTCAAGCTTTGTTTTTGCACAGGTCCTACATAAATTATTATTTTTTTGAATTGTTAAAACAAAGGACTTTCAGAGTCGTCACTAGCTGGTTTAAGGAACTGTCTCCCCTGTGGAACCTCTGTTTCTAGACAGTATCAAAGCTCGGTGAGACCTGCCTCTATCAGGGCTAGGGCTTTGATCCTTGCCTAGAAGCTGCTGTGTTGCACAAAATACAACCTGGAAACACGTTGCACAGGGCCATCAGCGGGTTCGTGTGAACATCTTCGCTAAATGCACTTCAAAACGTTTCTTTGCTGTCTTTAGGCATTAATTTGGGACTTGGAGAGGAGTGTGATACTGAATAACTTTGTGCTTAAAACTTTTTTAAAATTGTTTAATTTTTAGTTAAGTTCTCTTGGGTTTCTTTAGCTGTTGTTCTTTTTTTTTTTGTCCTGTGATGATAATTCTGTTGTATACAGAAGGAAACATGTTGCGTGCTGATGGAAAATGTATTTTAATAGAAAATTTCATTTTCTTATTAGAGGTGTTGCCCACGTTGAGATTTGATTTGATGAAGTATTTACTTTGGCTTCAGGATTCTCTCTGTCTGCATAGTGCATTGCATTTTTTTTGGCTTTAGCATTAGCATTCATCTATTGCAAAGGCCTGGTTTGAACTACCGGCAGTGTACTGCTCAGTGTTTTTTTTTTTTTTTTTTTTTTGTCAAACAATATTTTTTCAATGAAATCCCAAGAAGGGTCAGTGGCCTTACTTGTATCGGAAGCAGCTCTCTTCATTACCATTCAAATAAAGGAAAAGACTGACGCGAACAATCTGTAACTCATTTCAAGTGCCAATTGAGCCTTTTTAACTTGGAAGAAGATGCAGTAAGTGAGTCTTACAGGCTTTCGCTTGACCTTTACTACTCTTTATTAAGAAAGTCATGCTGAATCAACTGTGATACACAGTTCAAGATAGAAAATCAATGGGCTGTAGGATCCCAGCTCTTTCCAGTTCTTTGGAAAGCTTTCCAATGTCTTCCAACGGTGCCGGTTGCCGTGAAAGCAGCCAGAACCCGACCCTCTCGCAGCAGATGGGCTGCTTTCAAGCTCTTATCTAGACAAGGGTGATTTCAGAGGGTAAAAGTACTTCAGTATTGCATATTTCTAATCTATGGGATGGTTTACTGTTGCGACGACCTGTGCATACTGCTTAGGATATTCCGAACTTGTAACTCTGAGTGAAACAATCTTTTTGCAAAAGTATGAAGCAATAAATGTTACGTGCCAACAAATATATGTATCTGACAAGATAATAATCAGCTTAATATAATTTCCCCACTATCTGATGCATAATTCTTTATTACAATCAATTTTTGTCAAAATGAGCTGTCAGTAAAACATTTCAAAACTTCTTTTAAAGACATTCTCTCTCTCTATTTTTTTTTTTAAAACTTTTTTTCAAAGATTAATTTAAATGTAATGCTGGAGAGTCTCTGCAAGATACTTCCCTCTGTTCTTATCGCAGTCAGGACTTTGTTTCTCTTGCTGCAAAATGGGTTAGTATTGGAACCATTAAGCTCTATTTCTGTTGCCAGTGATTTTTCAGTTCCGGGTACCAGTATAAAGCCCCAACATTTGACTTGCAATGCACAGGAGAAGCAGGCAGTCCCGTTCAGTGTGTTGTAAATTAGTTCCAGTCTCCGAGAGACTGCTGTAACTAATTGATGTGACCTGGAAGTGGATAAAGTCCATAACAGTAAGATCAACTTTTCCTCTAGTAATTTGACAAATAGAATCTTTTTTTAAAGTCCCTTGTAGGCTACATACCCCATTTGTTCTTTTGTGATGGACATTGTTTCCGCATTGAAGTGATAATGATTTTCCAGATTTCTGCTGATTTGTATAGCAGGTGCCTTAATTTATTAATGCCAGAAGAAGGAAGAGATTCAACAGCAGCAATAAAAAAAAGATTCCTGGCAGCAACCGTATATCAAAGTCGTTGCTTATCCAGTGACGTTGCTGTAAGTATTTGACCATTGCTTAAAAACTTACTATCTGTATATGAAATGTATACTTCTAACAACCTCTTCTGCAGAAAGAATTATATCTGTAAAGATAGCAGAAGTAGTGGTAATTACTACATTTAACAATGACACTGCTTTTCATCCAAATATTTAGAAAATACACTGTATGGTAAAGATCAATGCTTAACCAAACCCCGAGTTGTCTTGTGTATAGCATGTTTAAAATGGCAAATATAGAATATCCTGGGTTCTCTTTCAAATGTAATGCTTTTGTTGAAGTTTTACAACTTCAGTTAGCCTGTGGTTAGATTATTAAATAGACCAGGTATTCCCAAGCTCTTCGTAAAGGTTTGTGGTGATGTTTGGGAAATCTGGATGTTTTCTCAGGACGCTATTTACCGAACCGCACAAGTGTTCCTCCTCCTGCTTTTAAAAGACGTGCAGAAAGACCGGTGGTTTGCGGAGTCGCTGGATCTCGTTTATTTTCTACAACCACACAGAAATCAGAAAATCTCAGTGTTTGTGTGGGGTTTGACTCTTGCAGAGTAAGTTGATGAAATGGGACCCGTGCAATGGTAACTATTAGAAACTCTGCATTTTATAATAATTTTAAGCAGTCACTGTAAGTAAATACATGCTGCTTTCTGTACGGGCAGTGATTTGGGGAGTTTTGCTGTGCATCTCTGCTCCCAGCCCCTTCCAAGCCTGCATCCCACCCATCCTCTCCCATCCCTGCGACCGACAAGTCTGTCGGGCTCCGCAGAAATCTCACCGTGAATATAAACTCGCCGGCAGTGACTCGAGAGAGTCCAGTCTCCTATTTATTTGCGCTCTAGGGGGATGTGAACCTTGGTCTTCAAGGGTGAAAGGTTGAGGGATGTGTGTCTTGTTTACCTGTGCTTCTCAGATAATGTTTTCCTTTAATCTATTAAGCAGACACACCATTTTGTCCCATGGCGTACAATGGGATCATTAACGATGCGCTTAATTACTACCAAACCACCTATGAGTGACCGATGCCAGCAGACATGAAGAGTCAAAGCCCGGTTGTCAGCCTGGAGGAATTCAGCCCGGCTTCCCCCACCTCCCCTGTTTAATAGAAACATCTTTCCACAAGAGCGCTGCGACGTCTGCCTGATTTATACACAGCTTCGGTGATGGGATAAAGTCATACTGGATGGCTTTCATATGAACTTTGATGGCTAAGGGGAAACTAGGTGTTTACAAGTAGGAATGAGGAGATCCCAAACCATCAATGGATTTGCAAATCCAAATTTGATTCTTTTGAAAGTTATTAAAAACAGACCCAAAAACCTATAGATGTAGGGAGTTAATTCAACCATTGTAGCCACTGCTGCCTTTCAACACTTCTGAGGCTTTTTTCTTACTGAAGCTATTATGTTTAGACATTTGCATGTCATTGCATACCAAAGAAGGCATTTGGACTTAATTTTTGGCCCTGCTGCAAAACTGTTGTATACATTAATCAGCCAAGGTATATGGCTCAGTCACAAGCTGCGCCGGGGCTGGTTCAGAGACACAATAGGACGGAGAAGATACAGCAACACAGCTGCTAAACATATTTACCATCGAATAGTTAGTCACACTTCTGGAGTTTTAATTGAATTACCTTTGACAGTGAACAGCAAACCTGGTGGGTGATCTACTAAATTTAACTGATGAATGGGCTCCCTAAAATCAATTAGCATCTAGGGCTGTGAGCATGAACACATCCTGCCGCTCTGCAGGGACCGGCACGGGCTCAGAATGACAGCAGCAAATGTGAGACAAAGTGAAAGCATGCATCTCCTGCCGCTGCTGACCTCTGCTACCCACATGAAAGAAAAACAGGAGTCTAACAGGAGCTGAAAGAATCTGACGGTAAATCATTTAAGCTCTGTTTTGCAGAACTGATATAGGATGCTTCTAAACCGCTTGATTAATGCTGGGCAGTATATTAAAAGCAAGATGCGGCGGAGCAAGGAGGCTACTGCCAAGTACCAGCTCTGCGTCGCTGCACCAAGCTGTAAGAAATACCATCTGGTTGCTTTATTATTTTTCAGATGTTCAAGGTAGTGGGTAGCTAAGAGGAATTAACTGTCTTCTGTTCTTTTGCTACAGTGATAGGGTCCTGTCTGTAGCCACAGAGAAGCCCTCAGTCTTCTGGATGGATGTTTGTTATCTGAATAATCAACTGATGGCAAAATGCGGGCTGGAGGTTCCTCTGACCTTTGCCTCGTCGCAACCTGACTCCGTGCACCGTTCAGCCAGAGCATGTAATGAGGTACAGATGCGACAGATAGGATAATGAAACACACACAAATATTTGAGGGACTTTCAGGTTGTGACACACTGATGAAGGCAGAAAACTCTTGATTGGGGCTGCTGTCTTTGGGTGTGGGGGTGGGTGGAAAGCGGGGAGGAAGAGGAGCAAACAGTGTGTTAGCCTTCCTTTCTTTCACCCTGTTTTGCCGGACGACCAGATAAGTGCGTCCTCAGGAGTAAATCTGTGCAAAGGCTTGATTTATTTGGTTTGAATATTGACTTAAGTGAAGACTCAGTTTGGGCTATACCACATGTGATTTTTTTTTTTTTTTTTTTTTTTTTTCTGAACTCAGTTTGGGGTATACCACATTTTATTTTTTTTTTTTTTTTTTTTTTTATTGCTGAAATGAAAAGAAAATGTGTTGAGTTCAACGACGCCCATACTGAAACCCGTCCAACAGCCCCTGCAGGCGCTGGCACGGGAGACTGGGATTCAAAACCCCGCTTTCCCCAGGCATTGCTCCCCGTATCCGCCTTCCCAGGCTGGTGCCCTGGGTACCACCTTACGGGATGTTCTGAAGGCGACGTAGAGCACAGTGGGGCTCTGCTGTCCTTGCCTTCCCAAGTGGATAGTACGGAGACCCTTTTTTTTATTTTTAAGCAAAATGGTATTAAATAGTACTTTTTAAGGAAAAATTCTCAAGGGAGCTCTGCTCAAGGGCTCTGCGGTGAGCGTGGCTCTCGCCCACCAGGCAGTACTGGTGGAGGTGCCTCCATGCCGTTGTTGCAGGTAAATAGGAGCGCTCAGCTGGTGCTGTGTCCTCAGCCAAATCTTCATCGACTCACCCCGCATTTCCCATGGGATCTGGGAGCCTGTCTAGCGTTGTTAGCGTTTTGCAGAGTTCAAGTCACCCCTTCCCTCAAGGCAGGCATCACCTTGCAGCACCGACACGTTGCTTGGGAAAGGACAAAGCCAACAGGTCTCGCTTGATACCGACCAAGAGAGAGCGTGGCTGTGCCATCGGGAGGACGCGGTTCTGGCTGAAGGTCGTCTCGGGCAGTCCCAGGTCTGCGTGTCGGGAATACATCTCACCCGAGACTGCAATTCCCAGCAGCCTCAGCCTGGTCTTAATGCAGGTTGGATTGAAGCCAGCTGGAGGGCTCCCATCAGCTCCTAACAGCCAAAAACTCATCTAAACCCCCGGAGTTGTGCAGCAAGAAGGTGCAGCGCCATCGCCGCTGTGAATGACTGAAGGCATGGCCACCATGCTGACAGAGAAATAATTCCCAGCAGAGATGCTGGGGTGAGAAGCGATCTATCCTCACCTTGCACAGAGGCTCCTAATCTCACGGGAGACGTTCGACGGCGGTATCCCACAGCTATGGGTGCCTTCTGAGTCTCCCCAGCTGAGCTGAAGATCTCTTGCGAGCCTTGGCACATCTTACGTCTGGCTGTAGCGCTGCGGCAGAGCGTGGTGTTTGGGCCAGACCTGGAAAATCCTCAGCCAGGATGATGAGAGGAGATGGGATGAAGCACCGTCGCGCTGCTCAAGTGCGAGTCCTGGAGAAGGGCCAGGCTGACTCCGAGTGTCTCATGACCGCTTTGCAAATGTGATGTTCCTGTAAAGCGCCGAAAAAAAGAGGGCGAGATCCAGCATGCGCTGACGCTGGCCTGAAGTTCCATATAAATTACGTTGTGCGTAACACAAACATATTTGTTAATTTAATTAATTTATAAAGAAGTGGCTACTGCCCGTGCAGAACTGCCCAGAAGCTCCTGAGCTGTGTCTGCAGCGCTTTCTCTTCTCCTTCCTTCCCTCCTCTCCTCCTCTCGGAGCCGCCCCGAGGTTTCCCTCTGCAGCCTGGCTGCTGGGTCGGCTCCGGCGCAGCCCCAGGCAGCGCCGCGCTGACAGCCGTGCCGCAGAGTTCAACTTCAAACGCACCATTTTGTGGCCCATCCAAGTGTTTGGCTTCGAGACGGATACATGGGAACACGGCTCCAAACACCCGGATCAATCCTCTCAATAAGATTTCATGCATTTTCAAATGGTATCCGTCTTGATTTGGAAAACAAAAAGCAAGGCAAAGACAACAGCTAAAAACCTTCCCAGTGCACAAAGTGAGAAATGTGGCTTTAATTTAGATAACTAATCGCTTCCAGCTGAACCAGCCATTAAAAACAGTTGAAGAATTACAATGTAAATAGATTAATGCAGACAAAGCAACATGTGCGCTATTCCATGTCGTCTTGTTACCTACAAAATACTTGGGCAGTGACACACTGTTAGTCTAAGCCACTTGTTAGGTTCTGTGCTAATCAGCTAAAATTAAATAAACATGACTGATAAAAATGACTGTTGTGTTTGAAAATTGATGCACCAACAGAATTTACTCCAGGAGATAATTACAGATGATTAAGTAACAAAGAAATAATTCCTACAGCGAAGGGGAAAAGCCCGCGGTGCGGGGAAGGGGCACTTCTTCATGTGCCCTCCCTTTCTCTTGGAGGGATGAGCCGACCCTGCAGGAAGGTCTCTGGGTGGGCAGAAACCCCGAAGGAGCTTTTCTACCCCGGGCGTCTCCAGTGACAGACTAAAAAAGGGCTGGAAAATCAGTATTTTGCTGTTGGCAGAGCACGTACCGAGATCGTACCTCCAGCATCCCCCTCTTCCCACCCAAGGGATGGATCTCTTTGTTCAAATTTGGCCTTTTAAATGCAAAACGTTGCATAGAAGTGCTCTCAGGTGAACCATGTAAGTGATAAATATGACATGTTTCTGAATAACAATGTTAATTTAAATAATAAAGCCAATTTCCTTTGTCATCAGAATGAGAGCAGATTTAAGACGCATCTTCTAAAATGGAAAATATTCTTCAGGTAGTCTTTTTTAAATATGCCCTCTTGAAGTGATTTATTATTAGAAGGATAATATTGACTGGAAGCCTAAGAAAGGGAGCATTTTCCAAAATAAAGAATAAATGTGGGGGGGTTTTTTTACATTTTTTTTTCTTCTCCACAGGGCCCGTTGGTAGGACCTTCGTGGTCATAGAGACATCCAAGGGGCTGGCAGGCCCACAGACGTATGTGAATGAAAGGCAGCGTTTGCAAAGCCTGGGATCGTCGTGATGGGAACAAAAAGGCCCTCGTTAGTCACAAATGAACTTTCTCCTCACCTAGAAGAAGGACGACCTGCTCGTCGGGGGGTGAGGAGCGCGGTGTGGTGGAGGGGCCGTGTTTCGGGCCGTATCCTGGTGCTGGGCTCACTCTTCCAGGGGTGGCAGCCCCCGGGGGTGGGTATTTGCAGAAAAGCACGATACGTGATAGACTTTTAATTAAGAAGCCATCGCCCTTCGCTTCTCTCCCTGATGCCTTGCCAGGCTTTCCACGGGCCAGCTCATATCTCAGCGGTGAGGGTATGATGCTGACGTGTATCTTCTCGTACACCCCGGCAGCACCGGTGGTCTGTGTACATCTGTGCGGGTTAAAAACATTCCGCGAAGCTCAACGTATGTGGGTTCTGTGAAGCCAAAGAGCTCTGGGAACAGCCTGGACATCTGCCCAAAAGCTTGGCTCCAACAAAGCGCTTACAACCCCGCTTACGTACAAAAATACCAAGTATTTGCTGTCCTAGGACCCTAATGTATATGCGAGGGAGATAAAACCATTGTCTGCGGTTAGTTTTGCTGGTGTATTTTAAAAATGCTAGTTACAGTCAGAAGAGATTTCAGCAGGTCCAGAGCAGCGCGGGTGCTGCTGGCAGAGCCCCTTAGAGCACCGAGTCCCTAAGAGGTGACAGGAGACTTTGACGGGACACGTGTCGCACGTGCTGGTGTTTGCAGGAATTGTAAACCTGAAAACATCTTTGCTCCTGCTGTCCTGAGTGCAGCAGGCATGAAATAAGTATGTCACATTTTACTGTGATAAATGGAATATTTTGTCGCGAGGAGCCGTATTATTAAGCTGGCTCCTCTGCAGATCTTAAAGCAGGCGTTTCTACATCAGTTTTTCACATATTTTCTTTAGCACACTCATATCCTTCAGGATCTCACTGAAACACATGTTCAGGTCGAGATTAACCCCTATGAAATGAAAATCGCTTGGGGTGCGGAGGGGGAAGTGGAATATTATTCTTTATCCTGAATTGAAATATTAGAAGCTGACTTCTGAATTATACTCCGGGTTAACCGAGCTGTAATTGAGATTGAAATTGGTCCGCTATTTTTGGTACAGCCTGGAAAACTCCGAGTCTTATTCCCATTTGTGCTGGTGGAAATCCCCACCCATCATCTCAAATTCTGCTCTGCCCGCACCTTCGGGGTGAGGAGTGCCTCCCTGGCTCCTTCCTCCCCGAAATAATGATAAATGACAGCTAGTCAAAATTGTAGCTGGCTGTTGCTCCTCGTCAAAGAGACGAGAGGCGGCGAGAAGGGGATTCTCCCCCGAAAGCTGATTGACAGCCGGGGTCAGGATGGGGGAAGCACTTGCTGGACCCTGTCAGATCACAGGGAGCTGCTGACAGCTCGCGCCGCAGTGCGCTTCCCTCGCCGGCGAGATTTATGCTGCGATTCGGAGGGTGCTAATTAAACTCTGTTTTGCTTAGAACAGCCTGGAAAAAAACCCACCCCAAAATGACAACGTGCTCCTTTAAATCTCAGCTTTTGTTCTGCAAGTGCTGTCCGGAGGTGGTTGGGTTTCCATGGAGGAACGAGCAGCGATGCTTCCTAACGCTTTGAAATATTAAATCAAAGTTGATGTGAGTTTGCATTCCTCAAGCCGGCGCCGTATAGCAGCAAACAGTGTTTCCCAGCAGATGATTAGCAATCAGCTCAGAAAGCTGCTTATTGACTGGGCCAGGCGGTATCGGGACATGCCTGGTGTGGGATGGGTCTCCTGCAGCTCCTGGGCTGGCCGAGGCAGAGCCGTGCTACGAGGAGCTCTTGGTTTCTTGTCCAAGTGCGATTTAGAGAGTGCCAAAAGGACACGGACACCGTGCGTGCCCTCCCGGCTCGTCCAGAGCTGCAGAAATCCTCTGGGAATACGCTCCATACTGTATTACAGACAGTATGGTGCCTATATGCTGCAGCAGAAAGGACAGAAGGGCTACCCAAACCAGATTAATCAGGGGATTAATGGTTGATGGGAGCTGCTGTCTTTGGGGCTGTCCTGCCGTTAGCAGCAAGAATCAAACAAGAAGTTAGTATTAAATGAGTAACTCGCAGCAGTCAAACTTTTTAATCTTCTACTAATTTGGTGGATTAAAAGCTGAAATAGTATGGTATGTTGTGAAATGGCAACTTGACAGTGAAAAGGGGCAGAGCAGGACGGGCAGCCAAAGTAAGGCTGAGTGCACCGATGGCACTCATCCATCAGCCCCCTCCCTGACCGGCCAGCTCCGAACGGAGAGCCCTGCGCTCCCACCCTCGCCTCCGACTCCGGGGAGAAAGGAAGAGCTGAGATCACTGAAAAAAGCCCTTTACTGCTTCTGTACGCTGCTGTTAAAGGTGTTGGGCTTTTGGCCGTCCACTGGCCAGGCTGCAGATGCAAAGGTCAGCCGTGCCCTGGGCAGGTCTGCCTTCCCCCTGCCCTTGCAGAAACCAAGGCAGGGTTCTTCCAAACCCTCGCCAAGTGATTTATACTTCCACGCTGAAGGCAATACCGATATCACTGTGTTTTAGCTCAGTTCTGCTTGCACTGGTCTTAATTTTGGGCAGTGCTGACCATCCGCAGCCCAGGAGCGGCTGTGGGGTGACACTTGCAAGATGGGATGTCACCTCGGCCCGTGGTAGCTGTCACCCACCCACGCTCGCAAGTGCGATGGGAAAAAAAATCATGGAAAGATGGGGAGGAAGCTGGTCCTGCTTCTGCCTTTTGCTACAATCTTTCAGCATCAAAATGGTTCAAAGCCAAGCCAAAAGGGGACAAAAAGGGAACGAGGTGGCGTGGGATTTCCCGGCGGAGCCCGGGGGCCGGTCACCGCTCCCCTGCGAGCTCCTTGGTTTGCACCGGGAGCAAAGCAAAATACAAAGTGAGATTAAAAAAACAAAATGAAGGGGAAAAAAAAGAAAAAAGGCAAATGGTCTGTGTGTGATAACCCGGATCTCATTGTTAAATGTTATCGGTGTCTACAGGTTACTGGAAAAACAAAGGGGCCAGATGGCAGCCCCTCGCCGGAGCAGGGCTGTTTGCTGAGGGCTGCGGGCAGTGGCGGCCGGGAAGGAGCAAAATTCCTCCTTAAATCTCAATTCCAGATCGGGGAGCTCCCCACGAAGGTGCCCCGGCAGCTCGACGGCCGGTCCGGCCTCTGCGTGGAGTGACGAGGCGAGGAAACCACTTCGGACCCCCTGGCTTTCTCTGTTTTGTGCTTTTCGTGCTATTTTTCTGATTTTTTTTTTTTTTTTAAACTAAAATTGCTTGTGTGAGTGCTGGAAGCTAAGGGAGGTAAGCTGTGAGCTGGCCCGGCAGCCTTTGGCAGTCCTTGCTCTCACCTTGATGGTTGAGGTTGATTCAACTATTATTTTTCTTGCAAAATGCCTCAAATCCACAGTGGTAAAGCACATAGATCAGAGAAATACTCATCTCTGGGTTCCTGGGTCACAGAAGGTAAAAATCCTCTATGAAAAATCAATGCTGTGAGCTAAAATCAATGAACTTGAGCTTCGAGACTGTATTTCAAAACCAAAGAAAACTTTCTCTTGCTTTAACCCTCTGAACAAACATACCAATTTTATCTTTTATGTGCTAGAACCGTGGATAATTTTCTTCTAATACAATCAGTGCAAACCAGTATCTTAATAACAAATTGCTTCCTCTGTTTGAGTGAAGAGGCCTGTTGGTGTGGTGGGGTCCGGGAGGGAAGGGGGCACAGAGCTGGAAACAAAAGAGCACTCAGTTGACAGTTAACCAAATATTAACCAATTAATGAAAGGGTTGATGGATTTAGTCAGGTCGTTGAAGGCGGTTAATGAAGGGATGACGCTCTTGTGAAAACCAAGCGGACAGGCAGAGCTGGCCTGGTCCTAGAGAAGATGTTGAATTATTTTTTCCCCATCATCTACAGGGAAGCAGCACTCAGCGCGTCGTGCACGTAACAAAATGCTACCGAGGGCACTAAAGTGCTTTTTACATAATAACTTTAAAACATCAGAGCGCAGGACCCGCGTCCCAGCACAGGGCAGGGCAGAGGGAGCGGAGGAGCGGGACAGCGAGGATGGGGACCCACCAGCGGGACGTGGTGGTGGCCCAGGGAGCAGCGCGGGGTGAAAACCACGTCATTTGGGAACACGCGCAAATGAAGCACGTGCCATTTCTTAACGCTTCCGAGGCACTGACGCGGCCCTCGGACTGCGCCGCGGGGACACAGGAAAGAAATCGCCAAACGGCCGCTCCGCCTCCCTCGTTCCCCCCCCGGCTTCGCCCCCGGGCTCCCCACGCCCTGAGGGTTGGTTTGCAGACCCATGTCAGCGAGTGGCCTCCGCGCAGCCCCGGCATTTCCCGGCCAAGCTGCCCGAGCGGCGAGCGTCTGCTGGGGGAGAGGTATCCCCTTGCAAGGAAAACACGGGGCAGGTGCAGGTGTTGGGAATAGAGCCCTTCGGAATTAACAACCTGAAAGAATTTGATTTAGCTCAATTTATCGATCGGTGCAAACAAGCAAAAAGTATGTCGGGTTGAGATGATTAAATGCGATGGGGTCTAGCAAAGGCATGACCGAGGAATTAATATGCAGCTTATAAACACGCTGCGGGGAAAAGTCAAGGGGAAGCAAACAAGACCCAAAATAGATTTCTCTCCAAATGTCCCGTGAAGCCAAGGAATCCGCTGATATAAACACAGGAATTGAAACTGGCCACATGAAACAAAGCTCCGCTTTCAGTGGCACCTGGGGATGGCGAGATGGAAGTAATTCCTCTTTAATGAAGATATTGTTATGTGTCTGAGGCTTTCGGCAGAGCAGCAATCTCCGCTGCCTGGGAAAAGAGGGGATTAAGTTACAGACGGCTCTGCTGGAGGAGAAACCCCCTGTTTTAAGCAAAACCTTCGCTTGCGTTATCTGTTTAATGTGTTGCATGCCATTTGCGGCATAAACATTTCCAGTTCATTTTAATTTCATATCGTAGGAGAATAATAAAGACAGCAGGGTTATTGGTCGCAGCTGCGTGAATGTGGCAAATGTAACTTGAAGAATTATTCTGTCAAAGAGACAGAGCCAGATCTTATTGTTTTTTCCCTTACAGTCTTGCCAGCAGTTAAATAGGGGATTTTATTAAAAATATTCATGTAATTAAAATCTATAGTCTTGAAAGCCTTTATAGGAACTGGAGTTAAACCAAAATAACACATTTGCATTCAGATGTTGTAGGTTTGTAACAATATGACTCTGCCTTCGGTTTATAAAGCAAAAAAAAGAAGGTTTTTTTAACTTAAGTCTTACATTTTAAAATTTAGGTAGCTTTGAAACGTGCAGGGATTGATATCGCTTAAAAGGACAACCTTTCTAGGAAGCATTAGATTTGGTTATAGAAATTCATTACAGTTATGATCTGGGGGACTGGTGTGTCCTGAGAGGGAGAAATGAGTTTTATTCAGCACACGTGTAGTTTTAACAACCAATGCCCGGGTTTTCAGCCCTTGTCCGTCAGCGTGATGGATCGTCCTTCCCTTCTCTCACTTCCCAAACCCCAACCCCGGCTAGAACGGAGAATTTTCCCAAGGTGAAGGAAATACCCCTGGCGAAAAGCAGACCCAACAGCCACCCCGAGCTGTTTCTTTTTTCTGCCCTTTTTTTTTTCTTCTTCTTCTTTTTCTCGAAGCTTTGTCCAGTAATAAACAACTGTTTCAATCTGCTGCGCTGATCAAAAGAAATGTTTTAATCAGTCCCAGGCAAAATATCATGCTATTATGTTATCACTGGAGCAAATCATCAAAAATACAAAACAAAAATATCGGTTTAATACGCTCCAGATCAGGAATGTCTTGAAGAAACTTGCCTTCCTCACAGGTGTGTCCTATTTTAAGGAAAAAAAAGAAGAATTAAAGCGCGGGGGCTGGCGCTGGGGCGAGCGTGGCCGTCAGGGCAGAAACGCCGAGATCAAAACTGACCGAGCCAAATTACTGCAAATAAACCGCTCGAAACGCTTTCCCCTACCCCAGGGGTGTTTTGATTAATTTTTTTTAAACTGACAAATTATCTAAAAATCACCCATCTGTGTTTTCACCTGCTGCGAAGCAAATCCATGGGGAGAGCTGCGGGGACACCCACCCGGTCCCTGCTACCTCCAAGCCATGGCTCCGGCTGGTGAGGGATGCAGCCCCAAGGAGACCCAAATTCTCCAAATTTTGGAGACAATTTTCCCATCGGGAGCCTGAGCAGGGTCTGGATCTGACGCGGGGTGATGGGCGCCGTCAGCAGATGCAGGAGCATCCCTGCCCCGCGAGCCTGACGCGTGATCACTTGCAGAGGTACCCGCCATCTCCTCCGAAAAATTTTGGCTTGAGCAGAGCTGGATCTCATTTCCATCCTCTGCTCTGTTCTGTGTCCAGGAGACCTACCCAGCGAAATTCCTCCTTTTTATGGCCCATGACTCCAGCTGCATGAATGATACTCAAAAACAGTTCAAAAATAAGTGATCTTTGGGTCATTTGGGAAGCTCAGGTTTGGAGCAGGGTGCTGCTCCAGCCAGACCTGGCAGCCACGCTCCTCGGATCAGCAGTTAATAGGATGAGCTCTCTCAGACAGACCTTTCATGCACGTTGGATTGAAGAAATCCCGACTCTCCATAAGGTCTTCAAAGCGGTGAAAGGAGCCGGTCAAAGGGGAGAGGACCACGCTGGCACGTGTGGCTCTCAAACACCGCCCAAACCCATTTGACCAAAACCCATCTCGGAAAGTGGGGACGTCGGCTTGGGAAGGAGGGTGAAGGACCCGGACCTGGCCAGATCCAGACGAGCTCCTCCCTGTCCTCTCCCTGACATCCCTTGCCTCAGGGGCTTCTCATTGCAATTCCCCCGTCCAACACGGCAAGTGTCAGCACTTTCAAAGACGAAGGCTTTTGAAATGTTGGGTTTCGTTTCAGTTAGAAATGAAGTTTGGGGCTTCGCTTTACTTTGATTTGGTTTAATCTCGAAAATCTCCAGGAAACAGAGTTATATTTCTTCTACCAGCCTAAATTCTTAAATTCTGGTAAGTATTGAGAAGTGAAGCAAAGGGGGCTGATGTTATCCGTTAGAATAGCCCAGGTAGAGACATTATTCTGCTTTTATGAAAGCCAAAGGCCGAATTCATATTTATTTGAGCTGCAGCAGAATCTGGCTTATATCCTGGACATTACAACATATTGTTTCAATCTATATTTTTATTAGCAATATTGATAACGTTAGAAGAAATACGATACAGGAAATAGCTTATCAACTTCGATTAATTTTACAGTAAGACTTTTAATGAAGATAAAAGAAGAATTCAGCAAAGGGCTGAAGCTAAAAGTGTTGTTGGTAAATGGAGACATGCGGTACCTGCACGTCCTGAGAGGGGCAGCTGGATAGTCAGCATGGTTTTTACTCCATGGAAGAAGAATAATCAATTTTTTTTAAAGACCATTAGTTCTCTACTTCAAGTTTATTAACACTTCCATACATAATGATTCGCTGCAGGACTGTAGAAATGAAGATGTTTGTGTAAACCTAAATTAAATCTGTCTGGTGTGCCCAGGCAGTGGTGCCGGTAGCTCAGGCTCCTGCTTTTAAAGCCCGGGGCAAATATTCAGAGGGAAAGATGTGAAATGCTCTCGCTGCAGGGAGAAAAACCTAATTCCAGCACCTAAACCTCAAGACCCGTGCGAGGTTCAGATCTTCCTTGACTCGCTCGAAGGCGCCTTTGGGACGGGGAGGTTTTGCGGCCCCGCAGCTCCTGCGCAGGAGCTTCCCCAGCTGCCAGCCTTCCCTCCCCGCGCTCCATCGTCTGATACCAATTCTTAGTTTTAACACTGTATTATGAACAGTTTAGCACTTGAAACGTTGCTCTGTATCTGGATTTATGCTGCTCTTTTTTTTTTGAAGTTTAAAATGGCAGTCTGCATGGAGGGCTTCGTGGTGCCAGTTGAGGATAAACCAGTCCAGCCTCCTGGACCACTCCTGCTATTGAAAACACCCACGAAACACAATCCCACCCCAAACTTACCAAACTACCTTAAATATACAGGGCTTTTTCTGCAGCAGCCCATCAAAAGCAGAATCTCCAAGGCCTTTAAAGTAACGTATGATGGAAGATGATGGTTAAAACCACCGAGTGCTTGGGGTGAGGTAGGCACAGCCGGGGCAGCATCCCACTGCGCAAACAGAATCACGGTCCTTCCCACAGCGATGCCGACTGGCGTTTAATATTGTGTATTTGAAACCTTCCTGCTGCGTGGAACAGCAGCGAGCATCTTCTCCCAAACCTGAATAAAAAAGGGTATTTCTGCTGGTTTCGGGCTGCAGGTCCATGGTGAAGGGATGCAGCAGCTCGCTCCGACGGACCAGCAGCTGGAGCAGAAGGCAGCATCCATCCCCGGAGCATCGTCTGAGTAATAGCAAGAGTAACTCTAAGTAACCATGCAAGTCCATTACTCTTTTCTTCCTTTTGGTGTTGAGGCCCCATTTTATTTGCAGGCCTGACTGGAAGCAGATGGACCTGTCAGGGCTCGCTCACGCAGGTGAGCCCAACGGGGCGGATGAGCTGCTAAGTGCTCCCAGCTGCTGGGCAGGGCCCGGAGGAAATTGTTGGAGCTGGGACCCAGCTCAGAGATGAGATCTGGAGCCAGCGCCAAGAAGGAAAAAGTGAATTTCTCCAAAAAGCCGGTCTCTCGAAACCCGAAAGAGTGCGGCTTTTAAAATAAGGTAAGATATCTGAAAGCCTATTTAGTACATCTAGCGTATCTTCAGACTTCAGAGGGCTAGAAACCACCCCGAGCCCCTGCCCCATCTCTGGTTTTGTTCAGGATCTGCCTCCTTAGACAGCCGGTATGACTTTTCCTGGGGGTTCTCCCTTCTCGCTGCTGTTTTCCTCTCCAGAAAGCTCTTGAATTTTACTTGCTGGTTTGTGTCACTTGATTTATAAGCTCACGGGGTCCTTCACAAAACCTGGACTACTTCTTGTCCTTAATTGCTACAATAAACTTAAAACTTGGTGCTTTAGGGTAAGCAGTCTGGGAGGAAATTGTTTGACGTATGGAAGCAGACGGTAGGTCCTTCTTGTGAATGTCACCAAAGGGACACAGAGGAGAACTGGGTTTATAAATAACTATAAAATTCAGAAACCACATGAGCTCGGTGAGAGCAGAGCTCTATTAAGCATGAACAGCTTGCAGCGCAATACCCAACATCTGCAAAAGTCCTTGCAGCCAGGATAATTCCCAACAGCCCGAACTGCTGCGCCCGGGCTGCCTGACACCGGCGTTAACTCCCCGAGGGCCGGGAGGCTGCGATTTGCACAGACGCAGCCGAGCACAGAACGGGGTGCCCGGAGCTTGCATCCTAAAATGCAAATCAGCCGGTGAAAGGAAAGGTGATAGTCGCAAGCTTTTATTCACACCATTAGGAAGGTGGTTTTTCTTCTTTTCCTTTTCAAAATTACTTCGTCGAAAAGAACTCTTCACATTTTAAAAGTTGTTTTTTCCAGCACTCCGGGGCTGCAGCGTCGGTGGAGCACAGAGGCTGCTGAGCCGGCGTGGATGGGGCTGCTGCAGTGGCCGGGCGATGCCGTGGCCGCCTGCCACGGCTCCGGTGCCTCCGAGTGACGTGGCGATAAAGAAAATCATGAAATAAATACATTCGGTGTGTAAACGCCAAGGAATGAGGTATCACTTGCGGCGCCGCAAAGCGCGGCTCCAGCCAGCGAGTGCTGGTAGCCCAGCCCCGGGAGGGGCCGGGGGACGCATCCCCTCAGCCAGAACCCAAAATACATCCGGGGGCCGGAGAGCCGCCGGCGATTTTAAAACTGTGCCTTCAGATGTTGTACCTCTTATGTAGCTCTCTGAGCCGTGTTTTAAAAGAGTCACTGCGTATTTTGTGTAAGCTGGGAGACAGACAGACCCACAAAACTAAGAAGAAAGAACACGTAAATATTGCGGAGTCATCTGTTTCCAATAGTGTGTGTTTACATATTAACGTGCAATACAAATTTGTAAACATGAGCGTTTGAAACTTTTGTAGGAACCGATACCGGCCTTTTCCCTTTCTGCAGCTTTATTGGAACAGCATGTCCCCCCTGGCCCCAGCCACACATGGACATCGTTTTAATGCTGGATGCATTTCAAATGTTCTGGGTGCTTATTTGTTCTGGTCTATCTTGCTACCCAATCCTCGTTTGTTTTGCATAATTGTGATACAAATTATCATCTAATTACAGACCAAACCTCAGAAGATCAAATGTAAACCAAGGCACTTCGATCGGAAAAAGCTACATCCCACGCTCCCTCTACACGTTTGCCTTCTCCAATAGATGTATTAAATTTGGGTGAAACTGGATAGTAAACTGCACTTTGATTAAAAACATTATCGCTGGGGGTTTTTTTGTCTCCTTGGTTTTTAAATCAACCTCCCGGTGTCCGAGCAGCGAGCCCATCCCCTGTCTCGGTGTCGAGTACGGACGCATCGCCCTTGGTACGGCCGGTTTTTTTTGCCGAGTGCTGTAAGTGTGACCAGATATTCCCGAGTAACTTCAAACTCCTTTTGGGAAAGGTCAAATGACTAATAGTTAAGATTGTTCAGCAAGTTTAATCTTTAAAAAAAACTTTGATTGTTTTCTCCCTGTTCCCATTTGAAAATAGCACGGTAATACTGGGTTTGTATTTGTATTCACCCACTAAATGGGTGAAGTCTAAAGAACTGTGAACTTTTGCACTTGCCACAGGTTTCCAAATAATGTTAATGGGGGGAAGTCCAAAGCAGCATGTGACGTATTTGTATTTACGGGCGCGTGGTCCCGCCTGAAATATTGACCTCGATTCCCCCAGTTTCACATTTAATAATGAATGATTTCTTACACTGACTTACTCTCTTGAGTTCTGCCGCTCACCTCTCACCAGCAGCCGTTTTCCAAAGCACCCCTAGAGAGTAGCGTGCAGGTTATCCGCTATTTTGGGCACAGTTTTTCTCATATGAGCAGAACTATCTATGTTCTAGTGTGAACGATTCAGCTGGATTAGCATTGCGTTTACACACCGAATGTATTTATTTCATGATTTTCTTTATCCACGCTGGGATGGTCAGGGAGCCTTGGCCGGGTCCGAGACCTACGACTGCCTGAAAATACTGATTTGTTTCGTAAAGAACCACCAACACCTTTTTTATTTGTTACAGTGATATTTGAAAGGATAAATCAGGAGATAAAGGCAAAGGAAATAGAAAGTAACCTCAGATAACCCAGATGGGACAGTGTCTCTCATGCCGTGCTGACCTCTCATACGGAGCTGAGCGGTATTTATACGTCTGCCTCACCCACGCCGACGAGCACTGCATCCTCCCCGGAGCTCGGTGCCAGCACCCAAGGGACACGGGTGCCGGTGTCGCCCATCCCTTGCAGGGACCAGGCTCTGGACGTGTTGTTTTCCATGTGGCTGTGATCGGGGAGGGTGGCACAAACCAGGCTCCCGCAGGACCAGGCGCATGGAAACCCAACCCAATTCCACTGGAATTAGCTGAGCAACCGCTGTTGGGGTGTATCACCCCAACGCTGGCTTTGTAGTTTCATACCAAAAGGCACAGAACGAACAAGCAGCTCTGGGAAGCCCCGTGCCCGGTTGCAAACATGCCCTGGGTAGCAATGAGGTGGGTCCCGTCAAAGAGAGCATTTGCTCAGCTGTAGTAGATGGAATTTATCTGACCCAAATTTAAATATCTATAGCTGTAAAATTGTCTGTACTGAAAATATCTATTCCACTCATTATCAGTCATGTTTTTAACTAGACAGACACTGATGTGTTGGATCACCAGCTCATGGCCAGCAACTCGGGAATATTTTATGCAGCCGCAGATATTTGGAAAATTAGAAGTTACCCATTGCGTGCACCCACAAATCCATGACTGATCCGTCAGAGCCTTCCAGCTCCCCAAAAGTATGTGGGGGCAAGTACTGGGTCACTCAGCCCCCGGGATTCGTCCCGGGGAGCAGAGATCCGCAGGGCTTTGCAGTGCCCATCCCAGCGCCTGCAGTGGACGCGCCGGTGGGAACTCGGCTGCTACTGGTGATGGGTGATGGCTTGGAAATAAGGACTCCCCAATGGAAAAAAGTTTCTTTTTTTTTTTTTTTTTTAATAAAAATAGTGAGATAAACTGCTAAGAAACAGCACAAGAAAGCAGGTTTGTTCATTTTTACAGTTGTAGAGACCATTTAGCAAGGCAAGCACGGCCCGCCGTTTCATACTGGTAGCACTGGGCGCTCTGTGAACACTCAAAGTGGATAAATTAGGGAAACCAATGTCGGCTGATTTTTAGCAAAGTCTCATGAAAGTGAAAGTGTGACTTTTTGTTATTTTAACAGCTTTTGATGTTGCTTGTTCTGTTCTTAATTTGTTGTCTGTTATGGACGAAAATAAAACCAAAACTGATACCAATTTTGATTCTTAAACCTGCACTTAATCCCTATATAGTGCTGTGTTATGTTTGTAAATACAGAATTCTCTTATCTTAATCCCAAAATGCAGTCGGTCCCAGTCAAGCATTATTTTCAAATCTCTGTCATATATCAAGTAATAAAATTGGCTTCAGGTAGGGACTGAGCGTTGATCAAATAAAGAATAAAATCTGTACCCCAATTTATTGCGAGTTATATTGTGCCCTTGGGAGCTAGAAATTATTTACAGGAATAACAAGAATATCCACAGGTTATAATAAAACAAAGAGGACTTTTGGAAGGAATTGAAAATCTCACGTTTCGGGGCCCGTAGAGTTGTAGCTCTCCGGAAGGATCTGTGTTCTCCACGGGACGGAGCCAGGAGCATCCCTGCCCCTTCCCTCGGGCACAGGCTGGCAGATGCGATCCCGGGTGGATCTTCTGGGTCCCCCGGGGCTGAAAGTGCTGGGTAGGAGGAGTGTCCTGCGGGGCTCCCGGCGGCGTTTCAGCCCACGCAGCTCTCAGGTATCTGCCGGGTCCCCCAGCGTGGATCTGGTGGCCGTGGGGGAGATGTGTGACCCCCCCGTCCCCTGTTCCTTCCCACCGCGCCGTCAGTGCTGGTGCCGCTCGGCACTACCACCTCCTGGAGACCTCTGGAAGCAGGAGCACGGAGAGGGGGGCTCTTGGGACACCCCTCATCCCCACAAGGTAGGAACACAGCCGTCTTTTACCCCGGCTTTCTTTACTTCGGCAGCAGATACTTGAATTTACATCCCCACTCTGACAACTGAGTCATCTGGGTCCTGGGGCAACAAGGCACTTTCATGTCATTAATTAGGACCCATTAAAGCCAAGGGAACTTGAGAACATGCTCGAGCACTTGGCCAAAGACGGCTCCTTTGCTGACTCGAGGTCTCAAACAGTCCCTTTGAAATTAGTGGAAGAACTCAAGTAGGGTGAGCAGAAGCTCACTAGGGCTTTGAGCTAACTAAAGGCAAGCTAGATAGAGAGTCTCAGGAAAACATATTTGTAGAAATGTATATGTCTACGTTCCCACTTCAGAGTGCAAATATTAAAAAGGTGACTGTACAGTTTGCTCTTAACCTACAACCATGACATAAATATCATCAAAAGGTATCACCTTGCTGTGGATCGTATCAGACCCTCCACGCTCCCAGATCCTCCACCCTCCCAACAACATGACACGTTTGCCCACAAAAAAAGTGAAATGCCTAGACATACCGCTCCTGTACCATGCAGTATTTCATAGTCAGTAACTAGCAAGCCCTTGGGTATGAAGGAAGGAAAGGCTTGCTTTATATATCAATGCTTAGAAATATTATATAATTCCACTAAAGGCAATGGTTAATCGTCGGGTGCCAGTTAGAGTGATTACATCTGCCATCTCTCAAAGAAGCCGGAATGCTGTCACTCACTTTGAAATGGCTTGCTGCATTCATCAGTCTGGATGGCACAGAGAAGTTATAACCGTACAAGCCATATGGAGGATGTAAAGAACAATTAAGTGCTTCCCGAGCAATGGGACTTGATGGGAAAATGTTTCCAGATGCATGTAATCCGTACAGCATTTGACTAGCAGAATTGGGTCCTTGTAGACATTGCCCGTTTAAGTCTTCAGCTTTAGCATTTTTCAGATTGGTTATGCCGAGGGAAGATAGTTTTGGCACATCCACCATGAAGTGGGGTAGAAGATGCGGGCTGGTGCCTCCCAGTTTTTCGTGGCTTGGAAAGATGAGAGACTGTTGTCTTAAGAAGCTCGTAGGACAAATCTTGTAGTAGAGGGGCACGTTGAGGTTGTGTAGGTAGGTCTCGGGGCACGACACGCCAATGTTGCTCGCTGACAAGTGAAACGTAGGTGGTGAGCACGATGGAGAGAGCAGGGGGTTGAGAGGAGAGGGCGTCCCGCCGCTGGAGGTCACGGGCGAAGAACTGGAGCTCCCACCTGAAAACGAAAACAGAAATCGTCCAGGCTGGGCTAGCTCATGTTCACAGCCAAGGAACCCTTGGAGGACTCCTGCTCCCGCTCCGCATCTCCCTGCTGCCGGTGTCCGTCCACGCACAAACCCGCTCCAAAAATCAGCTCCTGGAAAATGGGAAGATCTGTCCGTAAATGATTTGTTGTTGTTACTTGGCGCTTGTCTAAGAACAACATTCACACGTTCCTAATCCCCTTCCTTTGACCGGGACAACTATGAAGTTCAGCTCCGCACATACAGGTACCTGCCGGGTCTGCGCCGCGCTATGCGACCGATAACCTTCTCCTGTTATACATACACCACTGCTATTTTAGGTTCCCTATTTTTTGCAAATTGCAGGCAGCTTTTTCCCCTTGTATATAAGAACAAAAAAATGTATTCAGCCTGATGGAGAATTTTTTTTTGTACCTTCCTGCTCACAGGAATTGACTAATTTTACTTGGCTTCCCATGCAATTTGAAACATATACTTGAATGCTATAGGTGTCTCCAGAAACTTTAAATGCACGTGTCATTTTAACATTCTCCTTTCTGAAATGAATCAATGAACACTTTTGTAATTTGGTAGAAAAGCGGCACCGGCTTGTTTCACACGTGTGAGCGCTGCCGAGGCCACTGGTCTATAACATCACCGTTCAGCACCGGCTCGCCGCCCCTCCGGAGTGACACCAAGAGCAAAAACGGAGAGGCAGCGGCTGCTCTGGCGTGGGAACGGTGCTCTGGAGCGGCCGTCCCCGGTGCTAAACAGATACTGGTTTCATCTAATGCCATTTAAGAGCCGTATGTCTCTGCTGCACGTTCATTACCACATTCTTCTAGAGATTCCCCCCCCCGCCCCGCCTTATTTTCATTTCTGACCAAAGTCACAGGAAAAGGAAGGAAGGGAATGTGAATCCATTTTTGCTCTGTGTTTTGCTCTATCTACATTTAATCCCAAGCGATGTACTGCCTGGATGTGATCTGGTCAGACTTTACACGCAAGCAGCAACACAGAATCAACTGTATAACCAAGCCATACCTGCTAGTATATCAAATCTAAAAAACCACAAAGATTTTGGACATGGTGCAAATTAATTTTGCAAAACTCCCGGCAAACAGAGTATCTTACAGGTTGGGTAACGCGCAGTCGGCACCTATTTGCAATAATCCGGGAACGTTTTACAGCTTGAACGTCTCGCCCTTCCCCGCCGATGCCACGGCCGTTTCAGTACTGACATGAGCAGGAGCGGACGCAGGGCAGGGATCCGGTCCCCTCCCGAGGTACACGTCCTGACGTCCTCCCAGGACTCAGGGACTTTTGGTCATGTAAAATGATGCGATTGATACTTGCGAGCGCGAGGCAGCGAAGGAATCCCTATGCCGCTGGCTGTAGCGGAGCAAACCAGTGTTAGTATGTGCTTCAAGGTACCCTAAGCAGTAATAGCCCACGACTTCCAGTGCAAGTTTGGGAACGGGGATCACAGCGGGGAGGACAGAGCAGCTCAAAGAGCTGCCATTTCTGCCATTTCTGTTAGGCTTAAAAATCCCAAGTTTATGGCCAATTCTTTCTTCAGCATATTGTTCACGCCTTCTTTTAATTTACCTTCTGGTTTTAGGGCTTCAGTATTTCTATTTTTCAGTTTTTCTTGAGAAATATTTTTTTCTTGAGAAATATTTCTTGAGAAGCATTATTACTAGTGGAAGTGGAGATTTTGTTATATTTACATCAGTCCAGGAAATTAACCCTGAAGAAAAATACCAGTTACATTATGACTAACAAAAAAATCCCAGGAAGCCTTAATATTTTAGCATCTGTACAACAATCATTGCAATCGCTGTTCTCTCATTCCCCATCACAGCCCAGCTCCTCTCCTCAGTACTACAGCCTGCAAACGGGTGCAAAAGGGGCTTTTCGCATAAGGTCTTTTCTAAATAATAAAATAAAAAAATTAGTTCTCTTTACAACTCGCTAAACCTCTTAATTTCTCCCCAGTCTGATTTTTTATGTCTCCGCCTGTACAGCATGAATTTTTGCTGTGATTTTTGCAATATTTCCCTGCAGAGACAGGAATGATTTGGTGTGCCCCCATACCTTGAAGAGTTCCTAACATAAATGAGAGTTAAACCGGTGACTTTAAACCCAAACTGGAGCGCTCCAGCGTGCAAATGATCTGTTAGTTTTTTCCTTCGGCGCTATGAACAATCAGTTTTCAAATAATACTTCCAAAAGCCGTTTTTCTGGAAAAGGGCTGTAAGAGACCCATGTGCGCTTGTCAGGCGGAGGGAGATCGTTTTCCCTGAAAAACTTTTCCCTCTTCCCTGCGGAGTTAATGGACTGGGGGACTGCTACGTCCTAAACAAGAGATAATTTTATCGTCTGTTGAGTAGCGCATTTGTTCGCACAGAAGAGGCAGGCTCCAGAGGACACCGGCGGTCATTATTACCACGTTTCTAGCTAATATTCTCAAACGGGTTGGAAACAATTAGTGTAACAGGATCAGAGCCGTAACAATCCGACTCTAAATCAGCCTCCCGCATACTCAGATATTTTTTTCTGCGCATCTAAATCCAGTTATCTGCCAGGTGATGAAGACGGACCGCGCCGTTACCCTTCTCTTCCCGGGGCCGGCGCTCTGCTCCTCTAACGGGTTTTAACAGGAGTTTTTGCCGAAAACACGTGGAATCGGCTTCCCAAAACGTTCTGTTGGCCGCCGGTTCGTTTTCTGGACCCACTTCATTATCTTAATGGTTCAAGACCCCCGACGCGCCCCCGCGGAGACCTCCGGGCGGCGCAGCCCC
>NW_009216152.1:18402-25290 GCF_000690835.1 Fulmarus glacialis | reverse complement strand
AATTATCATTTAATGATTTAAAAAATGTATAGGCTTAGATTGATTAATGTCTTTATATTTTTACATGTATTTTCTTTCTGAGATTTACCATGTAGTAAGAATAAAATCAAAGCCAAGATGAATTAATTATGCAGGAGATGATAAATTTTTGTGACATTTTGCATCAATGAAAACATATAGTTAAATTTACATCAATTTGCACTTCAGTCCTGATTTTCTTTATTAATAGTCAGAATCTTCGTCTCTTGACTCATCAGTAAGTAAGGGTCATGACACATCGGCAGTAAGGATCATGCATTTCTCCTGGTGAATGAGCTCTTTAAGCAGTTTCTGATAAAGAAAGAAATTATTACACTATGTTCCCATGACATGTTGATTTAACACACTTTATCTCAGACAGCTGCGGACAGTGATTAAAATAAAGATAGAAAAACTGAGAATATTCTTAACAGTTAATAAGGACTCGAGTTAATATATAATAAGCATTGTCTTGATGAAAATGAAAGATTCAGTAAAATTATCTACTACCAAGTAATTGATTTTTTTCTATTAACAATAGGTTTTCACCTTAAGAACTTTAAATGGCATAAATAATCAAAAGATCTTAAGATTTTTCACTATCATTTCATTAACAGTGATTTCACGACACAACTCTGTCATGTGCAAGTCTACACGTGAATCTTACAGTTATTTCTGTGGGATATAGAAAATCACTGGAAATAATAATCTGAGTGAAATGATGAAAATTAGGCCTAGGACTTCTAGAACTTTTTCAGAATGAATAGAAAATTATTTTCTTTAAAGTTCAAGAAAGCTTCAAAATTTATCTTTGAATAGGCAGAATTTAATTATCGTTATTAGATAATTCATGGCTGTTGAGACATAGGAAAATAACTGTCCTTTCCCCCAAAAAAACAATCAATCAAAAATATCTTGCTGGGTAAGCAATTCACTCTACTAAACTTTATGTAACATTTATTACCCTTAAAACTCATAAAACATTTAACTGCATTTATATTCTCTGTAAATTTTAATATCTATAGTCCTTTTAAAGAATCACCACTACAGTTCTGTAAATTTATTCGTTCCATGCCTGTATTGCAAATTTCTACCCTGACTGGTGTCAGTGTTTTGGATTATCATTTTTGTCACTAGCATTTAATGCAAATTTTACATCCATAAAAAGTTAATTGCTCCTCATAATTTCGGAGATATTACTTTATTCAGTGTCTTGTACTTAAAGTGCAGAGGAGAAAATTTAGATGAATAGAAGCATTGACTTTAAGCTTTTGTATTATTTCAAAAATGGCCTTCTAAGCAAATTAAAATTACTAAGAGAAATTAAGTATTCAACAAACATTCAAACCTCCCTATTATTATCAGTTTCAGGAATGTAATGACTTAATTATGCAGCTGCATTTGGAATTCAACTATCAGTTAAACTTCTTCACACTTGGACATTGCATACATTGTAACTGCTGACAATGCAAGGAAAGGACTCACAGCTTTTCTACAAGGCACACAGATCTGGAAATAAATGAACGCTTCTAACTCAGGTAAACTGGTTTGATTTACTTTGTGGTGAAGTTGAGGGTAGTTTATAACTTACAAGCTGAAAAATGCTATTAGTTCTATATTATGGACAAAAGCACTGATAGTGCTATGAATCACAATGTCCACAGAAAAAAACTGCAGTAAGTTCAGACTAACCAGGTATTTGTGTGTATATATATACATAGACACAGGAACATCATGATATATATGATATATATGGACATATATACATGTACACATATATATACACATGTATGATATATATTTGAATTGGTATGCATATATATGCGTTTTGTACCATTACTATTTATGGATCAAAAAGAGGGTAATCATGTCTTTGATTTTGGCCAGAATAAATAGAAAGTCCTATCTTATTTTTTATTTGTTAGCTCTGATTTTACCTATTCTCTTTATTATATAACTTACCAGCTTTTTGACTGATACTTCAGTTTCTCCACAATCTTTCCCTCCATTAACAGTTCTCATTACTACTTAAAAATTAAAACTATCCCTGTTTTTTGCCCAGCTAATCTTTTTTTTTCCTTCTCTCTGCCTCGTGTGTTGGATTCTAGAGCAGTAAGCATGGAAGTGGAAAAATCAAGCCGGGTCTAAGAAGCAGGGTGGATCATTCTCTTTCAGTGAAATATAGAAATAGACGTTTGTGCAAACATATAACGCCATTTGAAATTTTTGTCATCACCGTCGAAGATATTCTGGGATATTTTATCCTACAACTCCCTAACTTCTTGTATATTCTTTCCACTTCTGATTCTTGAACTTACTCTTTTAGATACTCATTTCTTCACATACCAATTTCATGATGATCACATTATAGGCAGGTATTCACTCTGTCTAACTTAAGCATACCCGTTAGGTCCTCAAGAATACATTTACACTACATATTTAGCTGGTTCAGAACAATGGGGTGAAGCCATAACCCACTGTGTAAACTGAGACCACGAAACTCTTTAGGTACTCTGGGACCATTCAGTCTGGGTAGAGTGAATTCTATCTGCCCTAGGCCTATATGCTATATGAATAAATCTAAGGCTTCTCTATCAGCAATGAATATTTTTATAGCATTTATAGCATTTTCACTCAGACAATTCCAGCTGGCAAAATTCTCTCTTCCAAGAGGAGAGGAGGAAAAATATGCAATCTGCCTCCGGTCTAAGCTGCATAGGAGTTTGTTAGGTAATACCATGCCCTGTTATCCTTTTTCCCACGCTGATCATCTTGCAAATACATGTTTGACTATGGAGAGTGAGATCAGTATATTTACAAAGCCAAAATCCAAAGCTCAAGTCTAGGCTTAACAAACAGTGTAAATCTAGCCTAAAATAGGAGCTTAGACAGTCTTTACACAGTTCATGGAAAGGGCAAGACAATTTAGGACACCGAGCTGAAAAGACTGCCCTTCTCCCTTAACTATACTAGAAGCCTAATTCTCTCACTGAGGCACTTAAATTGTTTACTTTTGGAAAGACAAAGTGTGTATGACTCTTTTTTTTGGTTCCTTCTTTTATTTATTTTTTTTAAACCACAGTTCCACTGGATTTGATATCTAAAGTTTATATTTAGTCTATTATTGATTCCCTATTTCCTCTCTTCTTCCTCCTCCCCCTCCTCTATGTAGCCTATCAAGTCCTTTTATGAAGCAATTCTGTACCCACTTTTCCTGTCTCTTTGCTGAACTTATAATCCACAATCTATTTTACATTTTTTCCCCTCTTTGTTCTTTCAGCCTCTTTCTGCCTTTTCTATATGGGTCTTGATTTGGTCTTTCTGCTTCTCAGGTTTCACTTTCCCCATATTTCATTTGTGCTTTCCACTGCCTTTCTGGCTTCTTACTACTCTTTCATATTCCATACTGTTTTATGGCCTACTTGACAGGGATATTAGAATCACTGTTAGTTGAAATAATAGTTTTGGATCCCAAGTCTACTCTTTCTTTTTTGTATTTTAGCACCACTTATTTAGCACCACTACCATAGCTTCCACTCATCTTCCATTGACAGTGCTGAAACTGCCTAACATACGACTTCCTACACTGTTACTTTCACTACAAGACCTGTCAGTTTTCATTTTCTCATATCTCATTTCTACATATATCAACTTCTACACACATAGTTCTATTGAAGATTGTAAGAAGACAGAACAAAGTGAATTGTATTTCCTGGTTGTGACTTTAGTTACAGTGAGGTACATCTGAAATGTTTTTGCTGATGTCAACAAAAAGACATCATTCTAAAGGATGGGTGCCTATTTCTAATCTTGTATAAAAAATCCAATTCAAACAGCTTTAGCATTATTACTACATGGATATAACATAACACATATTTTAGAAAACAAATGAAAGAAGATTTCTTACTGCAGATTAATTTCTCATTACAAAGGGCATTTACTAAAATAATAACTTCATGTGATTCCTGGAAAAAAAAATAATATTCAAATGAAAAAAAAGCAATTAAATTCTATTAGCTAAGCTTCTCAGGAAATAATATATCATGACTCTCATGCAATGCCAAATAAAGAAAAAAAGCACATCTCTACTGCTTCCCAAACAACTGCCTTTAATAATTTTCACCATCACCAATAAAATCCCAGTTTATACTTCTTTCCTCATTTTACGTGTTGTTTACAAAAAGCCCCAATTTCTGCAATATAAAAATTGAAAAGTGATTCCACTCAAAACCAAAAAATCCTCAAGTGGTCAAATGCCTTGTGTGTTCCCTTTTTTCTCCTGTAGAAAATATATCAGTTTTTCTCCAGTCATAACCTCAACATTCCTGAACAGCTTTACTTAAACTATAAAGGTATTTTTAAAATCTATTGACCAAAAACATCTGTAGAATTATCAATCCAAAATGATATATATTTTTTGAACTGATCACAAAGGGGTTTTGATCATGGCTTCATCTCTCTTGTCACTTGGAGAAGCTTTTTCTCTATCAAGCATTTCCTAATGTTTTATTAATACTCTCCTGTGTTATAGCTGAAGTCATTTCATTTTTGCCACCCTTGGGAACAGCATTAAAACTAATAACAGATTCTGTAAAATTCTGGAACACTGGTAAAAAAGACATTACATGTATTTCTGCAGCATTATAATTAAATTTAAACTTAGGAAACAATTTCAAATCACAGAGCTATTTAGTATCATGATGCCATTTGACATAAATTCCCATCACTACTTTTTATTGTAAGTCATGTTTAATAGCAAAAATGCATTATGCCAGCCACTGTACAAATGAATATTATGATATAAGTGTCAAATGGCGGGGGGGGGAAGCACCTTCATTTTGTGAGATATTGATACAGTAGTACATTAAAGGACTTGCTGCTGATTGTAACTCAGGGCAATGGAGATGATAACTTAGCATGTCTTTTCCATTTCTATTTTTCATGATGTAATGATTCTATCACACCAGGTGACTTTAGCAGAACAGATAGTGAACAGTTCAGTTTTCTACACCTTACACAAGTTATATTCTGGTGGGAATGTCCTATAGATTCTAAACTCCTTTCTTTAAGTGAAAAAATCTCATCACAGTTAAGAATAAAAAAAGGATATTTTTGAAACATCACAAAATTACTTATGCAATTGAATAAATTAGAGCTTTTTTCCTACTGTGTATATATGATATATGTAATAGAAAGACTACTTTTTTTCAAGGAAACAATATAACGGTCTTTTGCTTAATTTAAAAAAACAATAACCCGCCACCACCAAATACATATTTCTTTGAGTAGAGAACAGGGATACAATGTGGATTGATTAATGCTGACAGTGGTATGGATAATACTACTTAAACCAAACCAAACCAAACCAGAAAACAATTTATCCAAAAACAGGCTATGGGAAAATATGTTCTCAGTCATGATGAAACTATTGCTACAAATACTTTGTAAAGTCCATCAGTCCACCACTGACACAGTGTTTATAGCCTTTATTTCCTATCATACTGGATAAATGAAAACACATAATGCTGTGATTAAAAATAAATAATACCTTGATTGTTTGATAAACAAAGATGTCCTTTTTCAAAATCAGTGCATACAAACCTGAATTTTCTCACTAACCTGTATAACTTTCAGGGTTTCTCTATCTGTTCCTCTGCCTTTTCTTTGTTGTTTTTTTTTTTTTCTTTTTCCCAGTATTATTTTGGCAAATAATAATAATAACAGTAGCAATCAGTTATTGCTACTGTTGAGTGCTATGATAGCTTTAAAGTACTGAGGTTTCCATTACAAATTACATATCTAAAAAATGTGGTGTTCTTTTAAAATATTTTTTTTTCCTTACCTAAGCCATGCCTATGTGTTGACATTGGTGGTAACACAGTCCAAGCCTTGGTCTTTGGATTGTAACATTCAACAGTGTTTAATGTCTTTAAACCATCCCGGCCTCCAATGACAAACAGCTTGTCATCGATGACAGCAACACCAAACTGAAGCCTCCTGCCATTCATCACTCCAGCCTGGATCCATATATTTGTTCTGAGATCATACTTTTCAATAGTTGTAGCACCTGATGAGACATAATAATAGGATAATGTATACAAAATGTATACAAAATTGGAATTGGCTCTTTTTTTTTTTTTTTTTTAAGTGTAAAACTTTAATATTATTTTCTCATTACTTCCAACATCTTGACAAATATTTTCTGTTTCTTTAGATAAAGTAGTCCCTGGAATATGTATGTGTGTGTGTGTATATATACATATATACATATATATAAAAAAAAAAATAACTTTTTTCCCTCCCCCAAAAAAGTGAAAGAAACCCCCAACCCTAAATGGCCCCTATAGAATCAAAGTATTGCAAGTCTGAATTACAGCATGCTCTAACTTTATGATCTTTTTTTACAGTTCAGTGGCATAACTATTTAAGATAATTAATCTTGTTACACTTGATTCCAATCTTCCATAAAGCGTAAAAAAAGCCTGTGAAATTACATGATATTTTAATCAAAGATTATAGCTTGTATTTTAATTTGGGTTCATATTTTCTTTCTTATTTTAGGTACCCATGTGTAGTTTTTTTCAGACACGCTTCTGCTGGAAGTACAGAATGTTGTACTTACAATCTCAAACAAAATATTTAAAGAATGTTTCCAAAGTCAAAACCATTTCCTTCTGAATATAGTAATTTGATTTACTTTCACAGATTAACTCAAAAGCTATAAAAAGCATTATGTATAAAATAACTTACCAGTTGATCATGAAAAAGTCGTTAAGAAGCCTCTGCTATTAAAAGTAACTTGTATGTAATATACAAAGATGAAACACAAAATGAAGAGTTTATTAACAAAAACGGAGTGTATTGGGTTTA
>NW_009216152.1:0-18328 GCF_000690835.1 Fulmarus glacialis | reverse complement strand
CCCGAAAAGGGCAAATGCCAGCCGGCTCCAAAATGGCCCAGCTGCTGGCCAAGGCCGAGCCCATCAGGGACGGTGGTAGCGCCTCTGTGACAACATATTTAAGAAGCCGGTGGAAAAAACCTGTGCAACTGCAGCCAGAGAGAGGAGTAAGAATATGTGAGAGAGACAACTCTGCAGGCACCAAGGACAGTGAAGAAGGAGAGGGAGGAGGTGCTCCAGGTGCTGGAGCAGAGATTCCCCTACAGCCTGTGCTGAAGAGCATGATGAGGCAGACTATCCTCCTGCAGCCCATGGAGTCGCCGCCTGCAGCCTGTGGAGGACCCCACGGCTGAGCAGGTGGATGCACCTGAAGGAGGCTGTGACCCCGTGGGAAGCCCGCGCTGGAGCCGGCTCCTTGGCTGGACCTGTGGACCCATGGAGAGAGGAGCCCAGGCTGGAGCAGGTTTTCTGGCAGGACTTGTGACTCTGTGGAAAGGACCCACACTGGAGCAGTTCATGAAGAACTGCAGCCGTGGGAAGGACTCACACTGGAGAAGTTCGTGGAGGGCTGTCTCCCATGGGAGGTACCCCATGCTGGAGCAGGTGAAGAGTGTGAGGAGGAAGGAGCAGCAGAGACAATGTGTGATGAACTGACTGCAACCTCCATTCCCCGTCCCCCTGCGCCGCTATTTTTTTTGTTAAAAGCTAGAACTGTAGCATACGAGTTCTATAATGCTGTCTACTCCTATGGTAAAGAGTTCCATTTAAAAGCTTTGTCATTCTAATTTCAGGGGGAAGAGGTGGAGAAAATCAGGAGTAAAGTTAAGCCCGGGAAGAAGAGAGGGGTGGGGGGAAGGTGTTTTAAGATTTAGTTTTTATTTCTCATCATTCTACTCTGATTTAATTAATAATAAATTAATTTCCCTGAGTTGAGTCTGTTTTGTCTGTGATGGTAATTGTTGAGTGATCTCTCCCTGTCCTTAGCTCAACCCACGAGCCTTTCATTATATTTTCTCTCCCCTGTCCAGCTGAGGAGGAGGAGTGATAGAGCTGCTTGGTGGGTACCTGGTGTCCAGCCAGGGTCAACCCACCACACAGAGTGATAAAGGAAGCATAATTAACTTAACTAGATTCCAGAAAGTGAAAGAGTAATACATCCCATTAATTGTAATATAGTGTGGGAAAGGTTAATTTAAAGCAAAAGCAAAAATATTTGAATGACAGATGAGTTTAAGCTAATCCTTAAGACAGATACTTGATAATTCATCTGAAATGTAACCAATGTTTTATTTTTACATACACATAACAGGGCTTCGTTTCTAAAGTTTAAATATCCCTACAGAAAGAATCAACATAATTATTACGCTTTACCAACTAACTATTTGGATTATAATAAAAGGTTAGAATTCCATGGGAAATAATTCTTTAGGATTCATTCATTCTTTGGAACAGAAGAGCAATGAACCAAGTGGAAAGAAACATCATGAAAGTAGTACTTTTGTTAATTGAACTAAAAAAGATATAGTTTAAATTCAATTTGTATCTAAGTGTAGCAGAGCAGCAATAATGTACAATTCAACTGGATGTATTAAATCCCCTGATAGTTTTATGAAGCTATAAGATATATGAAGCAATTTTTACTTTCGATTAAGAGAGACATATTTATTTATCTTTTTGCCCCTAATTTAAAATTGAGAACTGTGTAAATGCATTAATCTTTAGGTTAGAAAGAGCAAAAATACAGATTATTTGATACAGTTTTTTGGTGGTGCTGCAGGGCATATTATAATGATGCATATTAATAAAGTTATGTTACAATGTTTGAAATTTTTAATATGTGGAATCTATTCATGTTAAAAGCTAGAACTGTAGCATACGAGTTCTATAATGCTGTCTACCTCTATGGCAAAGAGTTCCATTTAAAAGCTTTGCCATTCTAATTTCAGAAAAGCTTACTAACATAACAAATACAGTCTTTGAATTATGTTCAGCTATATATTTTCTAATATTGGTTGTCTGAGTTTGCCACAATATTTTATTAAATTACATATTGAGCATCTAATCCAGCAGTTCCTGGAGTGCCTGAATTCTGTTTATCCAGTAAGGTGCCTTGCTAATATATAATAATGATGATGATGATAATAATGATAATAACAATAACAACAACAATAATAATAATGATAATAATAATACAAAGTGGAATAGGTACTGGTCCTATAAAATGGTCTTTAGTATTGGGAACATGAACATAATACATTCCAGATTGCAATGCAGACAAGAACAGAAGACCTCTCAAGTTACCATAGCCCTTGGATGAAATCAGCTCATGGATGAAGAAGAGATGATTGAATGGGCTAAAATATTATAGATATCTTGTCAATGGGCAGAAAAGCATATTTTTAGTCTTTTTTGGCTGAATTCTACTTCATGAACCCCAGTCAGTTCAGTTCCCAGCACTGGAATGCCCATAGACTCTCCATGGATGCTAACATTGCATGAAGAAGAATGTGGAAGTGACATCTTTTCAAAAATATGTGATGACAGTCTTCCTACAGGAAGAGCTCTAGGCCTAGAATTTCTTATCAGAAATCATTAGTCACTATAGGCTTTTTTAGTAGATGCCATCACCGCATTCAGGCCAGCTGTATCATTTCATACCAGTCTTGCATTCTCTAGACTTTTTTCAAAAAACACTGAGCCACATTAAAAATCTCATTCCTTGACTTTAGTGACTTTCAGCATGGATGATCAGCCTGCAACTTGTAAAGTGAGTAAAACTTCCCAGAACATCTCAACGAATCCACAAGCTCCAGCTGTACACAACAAAGTCTAAGAAGAAAACAGCTGTGTAGAAAACATCTACAGTCCCTGCAGTAAATAGTGAAGCAGCTGTGGCCTCTGTTTATAGCCCCAACCACAAAATGAAGTAACATCTCCCATTCTGTTAACACATCAGTCCTGTCATGGAGCAGTCTTAGTATACAGCTGGACATGGGCCTGTCTAAACAAACAAACAAACAAACAAATAAATACATTTTTTAAAATGCTCCCATGTCCTCACCATGAAGACGGTCAAGCAAATTGAACAGTTCATCCATAGGGGTTGGGCAGTCTTCATCCTTGAAGGTTTTCAAGACCCAAGTGGATATGGTCTGATCTCACAGCTGACCCTGCTTTGAGGAGGTTGGACTAGAGACCTCCTGAGGTCCCTTCCAACCTGAATTATCCTGTGACTGTGTGATTGCATGATCTGGGATGGAGATTGTAGCCATCAGTTTCTTTTCTTAGGCACGATTAACTTTCAGTAAGAGAAAGCCTCATATATGATACAGTTTTATTTAAGATTGTGAAATGAAATACCGTGTAAATAAAAGACCATTGCAATTCTCTTAATGTTCCACTATGTCATATATTTCTTTGAATTTCTTGTTATTTATTTATTATTTACATAAACAGCTATCTGAAAAATATATATAGTCATGACTAAAACCCTAACAATTCCTTGCCAACTTTCAGTCTCAACAGAACTACATGAAGTCTCTGTTTAACTTGAAGTGAGCAAAATTTACCTCACACATCAGACATTAGTACTGTTTTAAATGTGCTTTCTCAAATTCAATATGTTATAAGAACACAAACAAAATAGTTTTAATGAGCAGGTCCTCTGGGTATATAAAATCAATAACATGTTGGAATATTGATTTTTCAACCACCATATATTTTATGGTTTGCATACACTTCAGAAAGAAAGTACTATTACATTGCCAAATGTTAACATCACAAAAAAGTTAAGAACTAATTTACTTGCTCTGAAAAAGAATAAAAGCAGATGCTCTAAAGTATCACTCTGAGAACTTATAGATCTTGTCTGCTAAGTGAATGACAATGGGACAGTCAGGACAACAGGCATGACCTGTCTATGAAAATCTTACTTTAAAGACTTTCTGTTAAATATTGGAGTCTTTATATTAATTTTATTCATATTAAATATTTAGAGATGCTAATACAGAGAAATAAATAATGCATAGCCTCTTTCAAAAAAATTCATAGATTCAACACAATACTTAAATCATCTTTTCTAGCTATAGCTCTTTGTTTAGATATATTCTCTACTTTATTTTTGATTTCCTGAAACCTATTGATTGTATCATCTTCTGCATCATTGTTGATGGGCATGTCATTAATCTCATTCAAACAAAGGCATTGCTTTGTCTTGATGTCAACAGCTTTGAGCTAGTTTTGCTGAACACTCTTGTCACTGAGTGAAGACTATTTTGAAAATAGTTTTTTGAATATTGTCTGTTTTCCTAATTTTTAAGTATCTTAATTCAGATGGGCAGGAATGTCATTCTCGGTTTCTCTCACAGCCTTTTCTGCTGATTCTGTAATGATCTCAAGCACTTGTCTTATGGTAAGGCTACTGGAGCTAAATAATTCATAAACATCAAGCTTTTTGGTAAATATTTTGCAATCCTGTTTTAACATATACTTAAACAACTGATTATGTTTTATGACTTCAGGTAGCAGCTCTGCCATTGCCAGAAGCCTAAGTGAATCAAATCCCTTTCTTGCTCCTCTGGGCTCTAAAGATCCTCATGTACTTTGGGGAGTCAGGAGTTGTGAGACTGCTCTTCTTGAACCTGAATATTAGACCTCCAGTAATCAAGTAGTAATAGAAAAGCAATAGGAGAAGGAAGGGGAGGAGCTAAATGGTCTTTGCTGTATGAAAGACAATCTGCCAATGTCCCATCGCTGTCTGTTTCTATTCTGACACAAACGCCAAATGGAGTGAGCCTGCTTATTACTCTGAGTAGCCTACTGAGAAATGGAACAGGCATTTGATAGCAGGAGCCAAGTTCAAATGAGAAGTATCTCTCTACACATCTAAAAGTGGACTGGGCTATATATACCCAAGAGTCGACTGGGTTAGTGTACTGATGGGAATGTTTCCATTAAGTTGGCCTAGATTATTTTGAGTACTTAATTTATAAGAAATTTGCCAATATTTGCACTCCAAAGGGCTTTATGTTTGAAGGGTAATGAAAAGACTGTTTTAGCAGGATCAAGAAATTTGGAGAGTTGTGAGAAATTTTGGTGAAACAAAGTCTCCACTTGCTGCTATTTTCCTGGTTCCTGTCTAGTACTTGTCCTATATGGCAAAACTGCCAATTGATGATAACCTTGCCTCCAGATCAAGGATGAAGATTAGCCAAAATTCTGCAAAACTCTATTCATTCCATATCCTCTCTTGTTGTTGGCTGTTCCTTGACTTTAGAATACAGAGGACTAGGCTCCCTATAATGGAGAAGTCCCTCCAAAGTTTATTTTACTTTGGGGAGTGTGATTATCTTTTGGAAACAAAACTTGCAGAAGAGGATGAGGCTGATGAGGTGTTAAAAATTACACAGACTGGGAATTTGACAAGTAAGCAGTGCTTGACTAGCAAAACCCCAGATGAACTGTAGTGGGAGTGAAAGAGTATGTTGGCAAGCATTTTTTGACTTCACAATACACAGCACTCTTGCAGTCTTTTTGATCCTGAACTCCATTTTGTATCTTTTTCTGCATGTCAGTCTCAGTAGTTTGGACCTGACACCACATGGTCTCCTGGGGGGTGGGAAATAAGGGGCATGATTTGTGGAGAGATGGTTGGAGATTTATGCAGAGATCATTGTCATATTTTCAAAGTATACAGAGAAACATACTCACTGCATTTTGATTCCTGTCACAGGCATGCATGATTGCAGAGGATACCTTATGACGCAAAAAGGCTCTAGGGGGTCACTGCCAGATTCACTTCCTAAGTAGGTTACATGTTAGGCTGCTTCGGTGAGAAAAGCTGTGGGGTTTGCTGTAGTGCACTGTGACAGTCAGAGTTTTTCCAGAGGCTTGTACTTCAGGGACCTCTTGAAAATCCTATTACAGAGGTTTTTGCCTCATTGCTGCAGAAGGCCACGTTTGGCTTTAGAATAGGTTATTTCTCATCTTCACCTTGTTCTCATACTATTTGGCCTCTTCGTTAACATTGACTTTGGCCAACTGCCAGACAGCAGCATTCATTTTCTGCATAAGCCTTAACTCTGTCCTGCAAATCTTCTTCCTGATGCTGATTAACCAGACTGTTTCTTTGGTCATACCCATATTGATATATCTGTCACCTCTCTTCGTGGTCCAGTCCCCTACTTGGACAAGAATTAGATAAGCACCAGGATTCTTCTTTATCCGCAACCTTTTCCACAAACCTTTCTTTCTAAAGGAAAGAAATCTAGGTTACAGACTGGAGTAAAGCCATGAGACTGTCCAGTTAAGCCTCTAATGCCAGTTCCATTGGACTATAGCCACAGCATCCACCATCTGCTGTAAAGACAGCCCTCTTGTGCCCAGCAAGCCCCTGCAGTAGTCCTGTCATACCGCCAGGAAAAGATTTCAAAGAAATGAGAGCTGCTTTGTGAATTGCAGTGTGCACTCCACTGTAGCAGGACACTGGACATTTGTCAGGATAGAGCCTGAGAGCAAGAAAGTGACGGTGAGGTGAAATGCAACATCAAAATAGAGGTATACCATCTCAGTCCATCAGTTAGCATCACTGGCTAGCATCACTATATTTTCTTATCAGGTGTAGACATGCAGGCATGTGAGAATTTGAACTTGAACGTGAGCATGAGTTCAAGTTAATATTATATATATACACATATGTTTATATATAATGCATACAATTTATATAGAGATACATGCTTATATTTTTAAACATACATGTCAATTTTTCACCTGTAAATAAAACAGGGAAAGTAGAATAGAGTATTTGTCTATCTTTAAGTCTCTATTTCAGAGATAAATAAATTAAGTAATATAATAACAGGAAGTATAAGAGTTCCTAAAAGAGAATGTCATAAGAACAATTCCTGATTGTGATTTTTTTCTTCAAAAATTGATAGTGGGTGTTGATGTCTAGTCCCTGAGATACTGGAGTGACTAGAGCTATCAAAACAAGATGAATAGACAGAAAAGGAGTGACTCATCAATCCAATTGACTGTCAAATTGCAGAACACTGCAACAAAAGCTCACTGCACAGAGCTTTAGGAAAGTATACCAGTCATAAATACATCCTTAAACATATAATAACATGCCAAGTCATAGTCTTTTTCATCATGGATGAAAGTAGAACTTGTTTTCCTAAAAAAACTTTGGATAATAATAAACTAATAGATGTTTATAAAAAGCTAGTTTTTCACTTAAGAGAGTAGTGGCGCAGTAACCACACATTGCAAGTGTACTTCAGAAAAATATGAAATGTGGCAGGTATTGCATCATTTCATTGTGAGGGACATTTTTCTAGATATATTCTCAACAAAGGACACTCACTGACTTTAGGCAGTCAGTGGTATTATAAGTATTATGGGATTATGCAGGTCAAAGTGATTATGATGGACGTTTATCTTTACAGAAAGTAATCAGTAAGTAATTAAGAGTAAATGATGAGTCACATTAAACTTAACCTTTGTATGTATTTCAATTTTTTATTGATGTTCCATCTCTCTACTTGTCAGTAGCAAGTTGATGTAATTTTAGTCCCTAGTTCATCTTTAAATATGTTGCTTTTTTCTTGTTTGTTTTTAGCAGAAATCATGTCCTTTTCTAGGTTGTCATATCAACTACCATACTTGTTCTCTACAAACTGATAAAATATTTACATGACTGGAAAAAGAAGACATAAGCAAGTCCCTTGTTAAACTAGTATGATATCAGAAAGCAAACAGGAAACTGGAAACATTACTGAAACAGAGAGACCATAAATGGTCTAACTTGTCTACAGGTCATAAAGGGTCTATAATTGTTTAACCAACTTTATAACTTTTTTTTCTCTGTAGGCTTTTCACAGTAACATATATATATATATATATGATCTCATAGGAGTCTTTTCATAGTATAGCTAAATAACTTAGGCACACATAACAGTGATAGTTCTGTTGGAGGCCTCATGGTGTTAGATTAAGCCTCTGTTCCACAGGTTCAGGAAGTTATGATTTTCTCAGATGCCATAAAAAACTGTCAGAAGTATAGGGAAAAAAATGAGCAGAAAGGAGAAGAAACAGAAATGAATAAATTCAACATTACATGTAAGAGAAAAGAGAGATTCTAAACTGTGTTGAAGCACCAGGAAACCAAAATGATCAATGAAGAGCTTATTGTTGAATTTACTGTAATATTGATGTGATTTTATTGTATTAATAACAATGTGGTGGTGCACTTAAAACTGTGAATAGTCATAAATTTATTACTTTGATTTAAGTAAATAAAAACAAATAAATGCAGGATTTAAACAGGCTGTAGATTTTAGGGCCAGAAAAATCTACATTATTAATCATGTTTACTGTGGTAGTATGTAAAGAACTACTCACAAATACATCCCAATGTGCTAGGCACTTGAAAAATCAATGTAAAAATCAAATATATATATTACAGACTGAAAACCAGACATAGGCAGAAGAAGTAAGGCACACAAAAACAAATAATGTGATAGCAGCAAATATTGGTTCATTCTACAGCCGTATGTTTATTCATTAGATTTAACTAGGTAGAGGTAAATTAATTGTGAAAAAATGAAAGGAAAAGGATAAAAGCAGGTAGTAAGGTGAAGGTGAGATGGTGGGAAGAAGATGATAGTGGAAACACAAGTATTTTTGTTTTTGGAATGAAGACACAGAGAGATAAGTAGAAGATGAATTTAAACAATAAGAATAGAGTGGTGATATTCCACTACAGCCACAGTGCTGTAATATTCTCTGTACAGACACAGTTTCTTCCATTGTTCAATTTCCTGGCTATGTTTGATAACTAGGATGGATTCAGTTCATCCTATCAGGAGTGGGAAGGATACAGCTTCAAACATGAAAATATAGGTATCTGCAATTTGAGGTATTTGTATAAGCTCCCAGGGCAGTCCTGGTCAGCGCTGCCAATGGATTCTGTACAGCTATCCCATCTAGCAAATGTTGGTCTTGACTAGACCAACTATACTATCTCCATCTGTGGTGGGTTGACCTTGGCTGGACGCCAGGTGCCCACCAGGCTGCTCTATCACTCTCCTCCTCAGCAGGACACTGGGGGTGGGGGGAGAAAATAAGATGGAAAAAACTCGAGGGTCAAGATAAAGACAGTTTAATAAAAGCAAAAGCACAGGCCGTGAATGGAAGCAAAGGAAAACAGAAGATTTATTCTCTACTTCCCATCAGTAGGCAATGCACAGCCACTTCCTGGGAAGTGGGGCTTCAGTACGTGTAGCAGTTGCTCCTGAAGACAAACGTCGTAGTAACGAATGACACCCCTCCTCCTTTCTCTTAGCTTTTATTGCTGAGCAGACATCATACGGTATGGAATATCCCTTTGGTCAGTTTGGGTCAGCTGTCCGGCTAAGTCCCCTCCCAAGATCTTGCCCACCCCCAGCCTACTGGTGAGGGGGGAATGTTGGAGAGACAGCCGTGATGCTGTGCAAGCACTGCTCAGCAGTAGCCAAAACACTGGTGTGTTGGCAACGCCTTTCTAGCTACCAATACAAAGCACAGCACTATGAGGGCTGCCATGGGGAAAATTAACTCCATCTCAGCCAGATCCAATATACCATCTGTATTGACTACAGTGGGCACTAAGTGTATAATTTAGGTGTAGACATGTATAGTGTAAACACTAAAATTTAGGTGAACCATATCCTAGTTCTAGTGTCAGTTGTTAGTACCTTTCTATATTAGAATGAAAGGGGAAATACCATACAGGTTTTGGTAATGCAGGCTATGGCAGTTCAAGAGAAGGGAATGGACCCCAGGCAAGTTTTCTGTTGCATTTGTTTTCTATGAAAATTTAGATACAACACTGACATTTAAAAATAACTTTAAATAATAGATTCTTTGAAAACAAAATTTTTAGGAGGCAAGAACTATTTTCAGTCTTCATCTTTCGGGCATAACTTGGTTCACATATATAACATATTTCAGTAACTGTAGTCCAAATGCTTTTGTTTTTCCAGAATTCTGATTCATTTTAGTTAATTTGAAGAATCAGATAAAATGTCACAAAGTACAAATTATTAGATAACATTGTTATGCAGTACCACTGCTGTATGCTCCCCAAAATAACTAACTTAACCTTTTCTTTCAGTATTCATAACTCATTATAATTTTATTATTAGCACTTCTTGCAGATTTTCATTTTCTTGTTTGAAACAGATACATTGACAATAAAATGTTTCTTTGTCAAGCTCCTTAACTGCCTGCTATTGTACCATGTTCCCTCTTCCTGTGCTACAATAGTTGAACACTTCCTTTGAAAAAATAATAAGATATAAAGACATATCTTCAAATACACAATTTTTAAGGAGGGATAGTTATCTAGTTTAGAGAAATTTTGTATCTATTGGTTGTAGTATCCTCTCCAGCTTCTTTCACCAAGGTACCCAGCGACCAAGGGACTGTTCATTCCCAGTACCTCACAGAGCATTTGGAAGGTGCATTATAAAGAACTTGAAGATAAACTTTGTGTCCTGAAAAGCTGTTATTCCTGAAAGTTTAACCCTGCCCTCTGAATGGTGACTAAAATAACTCCTAAATTTTAAAGCAAGTATACAATTTGCAAAGCGTGAGTCATAATATATTTTAAAACTTACTTGTTAATATTTCACAATTCTTCTACTTTCAACTTATTACCACCCTTCCTAATGATGGTTCTACTCATGCTATAAAGTAAATAAGGCCTTGAATTTAACATTGTTTTAAACATTACTTAAAATTATCCCCAAATAAAATGCACGTAGAGATTTTTCATAAATTACTGACTCACAGCTGTATGATATTTTATAAATTATGCAGATCCCTGTGGTTTGATTAATTGGTGGCCCCAAAACTATATAACCATACGTTGTACATGGCTATCTCATCTCTCTTCCCATCTGTTTCTTTACATGCTCTGCCCTGCATATTTTCCCTCTTACAGCAGCCTTTGCAATTGCCCCGGACACTTGGCGGGGGGTGGGGGGGGGAAGCAACTTTTCAGACAATTATTTCTCCTCTGAAGTTCTCTATCTACACTGTCTAAAATAACCACAACCTCACACTACTCATACATTACTTGTAATTTTTCGGAACAGTTTAGAGGGGAAAATAGAAGTCAGAGGAGAGAAACATACAAAAAAATGGAGCCAATGATGTAATTGAGGGACAAAAGATGTGGGATAATATATAGGAGATTAAGAGACATGGGTTTGAGAGGAAAGATTGTACGTAGTCCATGAAGAGAACACATTTTAAGATAAAGTCTAAAGCTGACATCATTTAAAGAGTTAATAGGGAATTTTATGCTGACATAAAGACAGGATGTTGCAGGAAATAGAATAAGACAAAAATAGCAGTGTTCTTACCATTATCCTAACATGTCTTTCTCTTGTCTGCTCCTGACCTGGAGAGGTTTGAATCCCACCTTGTCTATGAAGAGTTGACCTTACAGAACCTATTCTAGAAATGTCATTTTTATATATTTTATTTATTTATTTATTTATTATTTCACAGAGGAATTTAAGTTCTTCTGGAGCAGGGAGAAACAACAGTTCGAGGAGAATGTTTATCCTACTGTTCCCATATGAACACTTTTTACAATCTATCTTTTCTGCAGAAGAGCTGTGTATTTTATTTTCAGTTTTAGCAGAGTGAGGAGGAGAAGGTGAGGGATAGGAACCACGAGCAAAGTCCAAAAGTTGTGGAGTGCATATGACTTAAGACACCTCTGACTTCTGCATTTCCCTTTTGACTAGCTCTAGACAGCATCTTGATACATGCACTTATGTTCACAGTTCCCATTCACTGAGCCTACTCTCCTTGTGTCCTGTAAATCGAAGCAAGGCACTTCACACAGGAATTCTAGGAAGCAGCCTCTTATTGATAGGGTATACTCACACTTAACATTTTGCTACCTAAATTCAATATGGGGATTTTGTTTCTCCTCTCTGTGCTTGGGTTTCCCTCTAAATAAAAAGAGATAATAATATTTTCATACACAAAAGGATAACATGTTAAAGACTGAGGTACTTGTAGGCATTGTGATAGGCAATGTATTATTACCTTTTACAATATAAACGACTTGTTTAAAGTGTGCTTGACTTGTACTTAAGTCCTGGATTTTGGGCTGGTAAGACTGTTGCATTGCCCTTGTGTCTACATCCAATCAGTTTTCAGCTAGGATCTGAGAGTAATCAAATTAACGGGATGCATCTATACTGCCAAACAGCATGGCCTGCAGCTCACTCCCTGGTCCTGAATGCTTATATTTCATACATATTTGTTCCTTACTAGGTTCCAGTGGGAGTAGTAATACGAAAATGGAAGAAACACCTGAGTGCAGCGTCCACTTCAGGGTCCACTCCTCAGTGGCAGACTGGATGAGAATGCAGCATGTTTGATTCCTTCCATCCTGCAGTAACTTTGAAAAGGATTTTAGTAGTCTTTCCAAGCTCAAGCACCTCTACACAATTTTAAACATTCAAAACCTGATATAAAACCACCATTCCAATTGTCTGTGACACAGACTTCACATTATTTCATTAACTCGGAACGACTGCATACATAACCAATAATTACACTGCAGGGCCACAAGGCTAGCTTTGTGGTTTGATGTGCATCCTTGAGCTGTGAGTAACTTTGTGCCACCGGATCTGGAGGGACTATGCCATATCCCCTGGACAGACAGCAGAAAGAGGGAAGGAACCCTCTCCCCAGTCACATTCACCATTTCTAAGGGAAGATCCGTACCTAGAGTAAAACAACTTATTTTAAACCACCATGTCACTGCACAGTGGAGGAACAGTCACTCAGGGAGATGCTAGTTCCAGTGACAAGCAAAAGTTAACAGCATCACATCCCAGCTAAGATCAGAAAGTCTTCTCCTCTCTGCCATTACTAGTAATGGCAGTCAGCAGAGCCAACTCCTAACTGAAGCAACTTCCAAACTGTGCAAACTCAAAGAAATGAGCAATGTTGGTTAATACTACCTACCCCGGTCTATACAGCTATGTCTTACCAATGTTAGAAATCTGTAGACAACTACTTTTTTCTAATCCCCATGGACAAACCAAAGTGATTATGATTAAATGTTTCAGAAAACCAGAAAATCCAGTTTCCCAAGAATAGGAGAATGGAAGGAAGCAATTGGGAAGATACTATGGTATATTTTCTTAGGGAAATGAGAGATACAGGTTTAATGTGAAGATATGAATAAACTAAATACAGCAAAAAATCATTATTTGTTTTTGGCAGCAGTGTATGTGCTGATTATGCAGAGATAGACATATTTTCCTATAAAACAAAACAGATGGAATACCACAGTATAAGTAAAACACACAGGGGCCCAAATTAAAATACCGCTAACTATATTAAAAATTATGTGAAATTACATTAAAAATGTATTTGATTATAGTTTATTTCACTTGTGTATCACTCTAGTGGTTTTTTAGTCATCTAAAGGTAAAAAGGAAAAACATGACTTGTTAGACTGTCTTTAAGATATTGGATATGAAACTGCAATGATAAATGAAAAGCAAATACATAGAATACTGAGGATCTTATAATAAACATACTATGCACTCAGGCAATTCCTCTATACATACATATGTGCACAAACCCCTATTTTTCAGATGGACAGATCTCTAAAAAAGCCTGAGTTATTTCCGTGGGTAGTACTGAAGACAGAGTATGTGAAAAAGACACAGACAGGTGAAACAGAATGCATTTAATAGTTATATGCATGATAAATAGCAGTGTGTGGTAAATTTAAAACCTATACCGTGACTGTGTGTGCTGGTTTTGGCTGGTTTGGCAGCACAAATGATTTCAGATAAGAAGTTAAGGATTTCTCTTGATATTCTGGTTACATTTCAACTTTTTTGGTTTTTTTAAACTTAAATTCTTCTTATGGTCCAGCTGGGTATTGGATGAGATTAGCTCTGTGTATTGTGCATATTTTCATGGGCATTATAAGCCCTAATTAATCAAGGTTTATGAAGTAATGAAAGGTCTACAGAGAAAGAAAACTTTAGAAATTAAAGCACTCTAGATGTTCAGAATAGTTTTGTATGAATGTCCAACTGCTGCTGACAATTCCTATGTGCACGCAGCAGGGGTGTATCTGATTCTTGCATCCAAAGTTTCTGATGAAACAATAAAGTACTAGATCTCACAATTTTACCTTCATCTACAAATCAGTACACCATTGCACAATACAAATTTATATTTTTTGTTTTAGTTATAATTTGTAAGCTTGTGAGATTGTGAAATTGTTTTGATGAAACCTTTTCAAGTGATCTTTAAGTTATCTTTCTATTACACTTACTCTTTTTCTGAAGTTAAGCATATTACATTTCCTTGCTCATGTTTTGTAAATCAAGAATTTTGTATAAAGCTGATTGCCATTCTCATCTTTTTGGCATAGTTGATGATTGAAAACTAATCATATAACAAGGTCATTGCATGAAAAAGAATAAATGTATTGCAAGATTGTTTGTAACTCAATGTTTTAAGTCAAATGCAGCAATATCTAGAGCCTGTCTTCCAAAGTTGTTAGCAAGTATTTTGAACAACCTGATGTAGGCTACATGAAGTCAGATAAACTTCATGAAGAATGTCTGAGACTATGAGAGTAATATTCATTTCAGTAATGCAGGGATTTTGGCATAAACAAAGTGAAAATTGCTTCAGAAGCAGACACAAATGCCTAAACATTCCCCCTCCCCCCAAACCCCGCCTTTACATTCAATGTAGACATTTCCATAGTAAAGGTGCTTTTCTCTCCTCATAGCTAGAATGATTCAGTATTTAAACCCATGAAGAAGGGTAGGAATTCTACATTTATCATCACAAAGTTTCTACTTTTTTTTCCCTGTAAGATTTTCTGCTGATTTTGCTATTACTAAAGCTGTTGCTGACGTGTACTCTGACCATTTTGTTCAAGAGTTAGAGATGCTGCTATGAGTAGGTACAAAATGATGACCTTGATCTAGTGACCTGTAACATTACATTTTGAACTGAAAAGATGGTTACTCAACAGGAACAAATGTGACCTAAATAGGTTTACTGATGCAAATATCAAGAAGAATCTCTTGGTAAAGAAAGAGCTATACAGAAAACAGGGTAGCAGTCCACTACTTTTCTCTTTAGTTAGACTAAAAAATTCCTTTAAGCACTCCAAAAATATATAACTGGTATATAACAATTCTTACATTTTTGAAGTGGAAAAAAAAAATTAAAATGTCATAAGAATTTGCCATAAAGTGACATGAACAAATATCAGAAAACCTTTGGGAATATTCAATTATTCAATATGATCAGAATTCTCTAAAAATACAAGTTTTTCCACTAATGTTTATATTTTAAAGAGTATCAGAAATGACAGCTTTTAGACAGTCATTTTAGGTAATGCCTTTAGTGTCGGGTGTTTTGTTTTATAATATAGTGTTATGTTTTATAACATAAAACATTCATGGTTTATTTTATGTTTTTATCTAGTCTATAACTTACAAAAGTCCCTTTTATTAATGATTTACATCATGCAGTATGCTAGTCTACCTTTGTTCATCAACAAAACACATGCCTCTTCTTTAAAAACAGTTCTGTTCCCACTGGAACTTGTGCAAATAAGGTGTTAACAATAAAAAGAAAAGTTCTACATGTGGCAGCAAATGCTGGGGCAACTGCATCTCCTGCAGGAGGGGTGTGCACCCAGAGGAGATCCCACCGCTGGGGAGGTGGTGATGGTGACCTGCACAAACTGTGAGAGAGGGGCTGCATGTATCTGTGTGTGCGTATGTGCGTGCACACATGTGTGCACGTATGTGTCTGTGACTAGAACTTTTGGGGATTTGCTTAAGAAGACCGTTCAGAAATTTGGAGAAGTTAATTCATATTTTTTAAGTGGCTAGTATTGCAGTTTATCTACTGCATGATTGATATTGATCCTAAACACACAGTTCATCTGATTGCCAGTTAATTATGTATCATAAGTAAATCAATAAGCTGCTTTGATCATAATTTGGTTTAAACTATGTGAACTGAGCAGTTTGGTGCTGCAACCAGCACCAATTTCCCATTACCATCAGTCTGTTATTATTTATCATTATAGCTATACAGATGCTCATCTGCACTGCTTAGCTGTTGGCTCAATTCCTGGGAGATTCTGCTTTGCTTCAATTACTTCCCTCTAAGGTAAACCTCTTGTAAAGGATGCTATCCCTAACTTGCATGGATAGGAGCCACCTAATGCTTAATATTCATTGGGCTCTATATGGTGCCTTCTGTAGTCCAAAGAGATAAATTTGTTTGTTTATTTGTTTTTCCAGTTCAGAGTGTTAAAAATAAGGTGAGAGCAGTACTGAAGCTTACTTGCATGTTCTTATGCCTGAAACTATGGCCTTTTTGAGCATTTCCTAGAATTTGGCATCAAGATTTATGAGGTGGCTGAAGCTGCAGGATAGAGCTGGAGGACTGCACAGGGCAGGAGGTGCCAAGCTTTTTGAAGTCTAATCCACACTGGCTATTGAGGGTGGTTCCAGCAGTGAACTGACTCCTGAACACCATCCAGGATTTGTGCTGGAAGAAACTATTTGGTTTACTCCAAAGCCAATCCCAATAGTAACAACCATTAATGAAACTTGGATGATCAGGGAACAAAAATTGGTTAGTGTATGGAACAAGTTAAGGTTTCTGACAGCATAGAGCTTCTCTAAATTACCAAGCTGCCATGCATGTGTCTTCTCTAGATCTAGAAGGTTTCCCTTCTTTCTGTGTACTTTAATCAGTGATAAAATATCTGCACTGGAATTGTCAGAAAATAAAGTCAGTAAGCAGCAGGGAAGTAATGAGGGAGGACATAGGGGTGTTCTTGGGAGCATAATCCCCTAAATATTCCCACAAAGGCAGCAGCCTCTTGGGCTCTCTGCTTGACCCCATAGGTTGTAGCAACAGGTGTGAATAACAGTAACAGACTGGCAAGGTGAGGAGCTTGTGGGATGATGAAATTTATCTTCTGTGTGATAACTTTGGCTCTTGCCTTATATTTGAAGCCATGCAGGCTTTAGAATAGATTGCTTCAGGTTCTTTTTATTTCAAACCGTAACTGAAATAGCAATTTCAGAAGTTAACTACACTGAAAACATGCCAGAAATTAAGTGATCCAAAATAAGTACGGAAAAACTACCAGATGGTGTTACAATCTGGATTTTTTTCTATTCAGAAATGCACATGTAAATCAAAGTACTGTAACTGCAAATTAGCTTATGAGGCTGAATGTTCTGGAACATATTGAAATTCACAGGAGTGAAAAGAAGCAAATAATAATGTTAATACTTACAAGAACTGGATGAGAAGATAATTTTAGCGTGATTTATACATTTAATTATATCATCAGTCATTAGCCAGTGTATTTCATATTCCTCTGGTGAAGTAATTAACCAAGCTCCACCTTTACTCCACAATTATGCTATCATGTTACAGAATCACAAAATCACAGAATGGTTGAGGTTGGAAGGGTCCTTTGGAGGTCATCTGGTCCAACATCCCGCTCAAGTAGGGCCACCTACAGCCAGTTGCCCAGGATCTTGTCTAGACAGTTTTTTAAAATCTTCAAGGATGAGACTCCACAACCTCTCTGAGCAACCTGTGCCAGTGCTCAGTCACCCTCACAGTAAAGAAGTGTTTCTTGATGTTCAGAGGGAAACCCCTGTGTTTCAGTTTGTGCCCATTGCCTCTGGTCCTGTCACACCAAGAAGAACCTGTCTCTGTCCTCTTTGCACCCTCCCTTCAGGTATTTGTATACATTGATAAGATCCCTGAGCCGCCTTCTCTGGGCTGAACAGTCCCACCTCCCTCAGCCCTTCTTCATAGGAGAGATGCTCCAGTCCCTTCATTAACTTTGTGGCCCTTCATTGGAGTCTCTAGCAGCTCCTTATCTCTCTTGTACTGGGAAGCCCAGAACTGGGCACTGCACTCCAGGTGCCCAGTGGTCTCACCACTGCTGAGCAGAGGGGAGGGATCACCTCCCTTGACCTGCTGGCAATACTTTGCCTAATGCAGCCCAGGACTCCGTTAGCCTTCTTTGTGGCAAGAGCACACTGCTGGCTCCTGTTCAACTTGGTGTCCACCAGGACCCCAGGTCCTTTTCTGCCACGCTGCTTTCCAGATGGGTGGCCGCCAGCACGTACTGGTGCCTGGGGCTGTTCTTCCCCAGATGCAGGACTTTGCACTTCCCCATGTTGAACTTGATGAGGTTACTTAATGTTATTTAATTAATTATCATAGAATCAGAGAATCATAGAATCAT
>NW_009216151.1:0-7575 GCF_000690835.1 Fulmarus glacialis | reverse complement strand
TGGGCCTGATCCCCTGGTTGTCCCGCAAAATATATATATTATATTATATCTGAACTTCTCATTCCTTTTTTAGGCATACTTTGATTTCTATAATAGTTACAGCTTCTTTTTCTCTTTGTCAAAAGAAAATAGATCAATTTCCCTATTTATTTGTACAATTTAAGTTTTTGCCCTTGATCCTGTGGCTTTCCCTGAAGTAATAGTGGTGACATTGTTCCCAATGTTCCTGAAATATGACTGATCTTTCAGGTTAGTGCAATTTTGTAATACAATCCTTAACTCTATCTTATACTCTTCGGAAAAAATGAGAGAACATTTCTGACATAACATCCCTCAAATGCCAAAGAAAAGCTGTAGGTTGCCTGAAGGTCACTAAAGAGATGTTTCTGTAGGTTTCACTACTTTCTGTGCATATTAGGGTCACCCATAAAATAGAAAATCAACCATTTTTGCAGTGTAAACAACATATACAGTATGAATTGCACTAGGCAAGGCACTCCACAAAGAAGACTTTAATAAGAATATTAGCATTAGCATTATAGGGGACCAAAGCAAGAAAGCAAGTGCACATAAGAAAAACATATATGCTCTTGAAATACATAGGGAAACATAATTTTCTTGGATTGAGTTTTCCAAGCTCTCATTGTTCAGTAAAGACTTACATGGCAGCCACAAAATCCAATTTGAAAGAGAAACTTTCTCATTTTGTTTGAGACTGTAATAAAAGGGCAATTTATCAGTTGATGTAAATGTCATTGACTTCAAGTGAGACATGAGGCTTTACACAAAGCTGAGGAGGAGACCTTGAAAAAGAGCAATATTCCTTGAGATGGTTTGTTTTCCCTTTAATAGTGTTTATGTATTCTGTTCCACAAACCGCTGAATAGTGGCCTTGCATGTTGATCAACTTTTTCTTAATACACTTGGAATACATAAGTGAGGATAAAAAAACAGATTAATCCTTTCTGGTATTTCCATATAGTTACTGTTATGTGGAAGAACAGGAAACAGACTCCTAACGCTTTTCAATTAAAAATAACTATATTAAAACCTGCTTTGAAAATATGTAGGTTTTGGGTGCTTGTGGATTACTACTATTTTAATATGAAAGGGGATATAGCTGCCCAAAGTTGTTTTGTGGAAATCTAGTCAATGGTGCTGCCCTACCGGAACAATGTGGAAGCACTACAAACACTGATGTTGTAATTTCTGTATTTATTTCTCAAAGTGACAGACAATCTTCTGCTGTGATGGTGGCAGAAACGATTGAGGGTTTCCACTCAGCCATGAATTTTAGGGAAAAAGAGCTCATTTGCACCACTTCATTCATGCATACTTAAAAATATCTGAGTGCTTCCAGCAAGGTGATGTTGTTCCTATATAACAAATAATCCACCACTTAAATCTTCTTTGTATAAAGAAAGAATGGAGATGCAAGGTATTTTCTTCCTTCCAGTTTTCAGATTCTATCTGGTTATGATCATTGACTTTGAATGCGTAGATCATCTCTTCTCAGTTATATGCTGCAGATTGTTCCACATCTAGTCAATTTGGTGGATCACAGCATCACTTACAAATTGTGTTAATTAATCCTCATGAAATTAATAGGCAAGTTCAATACTGGAGATGACAGCCTTTTGTCACCCTTTAATGAGTATTCCAAATATTAGGAATTCTATTATGTTTACTGGTCATGCTCCAACAAAATTATTTTCTCTATATATTATTCAATCACTGTGTGATTTAAGAAAAAGAAAACTTGTGATGTAGAAGATGCATGCTGTTTTCACTTCTCATCATCAAATAAAAATGTTAACATATCCTATGTATAGGAATTCTAAAATATTTTTGGTAGAACAGGAGCACAATTAGCTTTAAAGGCATATTTAAATTCTAAAGAATTATAACTTTTACATATTACATGTGATATGAAGCAGATTTTTTTAAAAGTTTTTCTATGTCAAGCAGTTTAGGTTTATCATCAAATTGGGATCAAAGCAAGTAACACCTTTTTTACTACAAGCTTTCCCTCCATTCCTCATTTGTCGATTCACTACCAGGAGGTTCCCAAACAGGAGGTTGTTGGGGGTTGTAAGTGCCATTTAAATAATAATGCCTCCCACTGATCCTGTAAAGCATATTTACCCCTTACGATGTGCTACAAAACTGTTGAGAAAAGTCCATCCAGAAATTGAAATTATCTTCTTTGATCTCTTAGGAAGATAACCTGCTCCAAATACAGCCAGGTGCTCAGAACAGAGTGGCAGACCTCAAGGTCTTCCTTGTCTGTAAACTGTTAGCATTAGAACTGCTTAAACTTCTGCCTGGTGTTCTGTAGAACATTATCATAATTATCTAGCAAGGGATTATTTTTTTGATATGGGGGATGTCAAAATCAAATTTTAATGTGATACAGTGTTCCATTTTATTCTATCAGGTTGAGCTAAGAAATTTCTGAGGGCTTTTCTCAGCCTTCCCATTTATAGAATAGATAGGACTGGAAACTACTCACTTAGAAAGCCCTGAGATTTGTGTATTGCTGATGTAAGGCTCTAGTATTTGTGATCATATGGAAACTTACTGATATGACAGGCAGAGAGACTGTAAACAAGACCATTCTTTTTTACACTTTTACTTACAGTCTCTGTGGCACTCAAATAGCTTGGACATAACTAAAGAAAAAGAACAGTAGCAAAAGGCATGTGTCACAGGATGCCTACATCTTAGAGAGCTTTGAGTTGGATTTTACTGTCTTTTTTTTTTTAAAAAATGAACAACCCAAAATATATGAAAAATGTTTGGATATCCAAAACCTTTAATAATGAAGGTAATGACACAAAGTACAAGAGAAAGACTTCTGGAAAACAAAACAAAACAAAACAACCCCAATATTATAATTTTCTGAATGAGAAACATTAAAAAAATGAGTTTTGGAAACAAATCCCCTGTTTTCTTTCCAGATGGTCTTCCTTCTTGCCAGACTCGGTGAATTCCTTGGTTAAACAAACTGTACACAGATTGTGCTTACAATGCTTTCTAGCTGATGTGCACATGATGTGCACATGATGTGTACATATGCACATATGAATGTAAGTTCAGCTGGAGGGTTAAGAGAATAACACTGTACAAAACAATAATAATATAGGCTATTTATTATTAATATAAAACTGACAAGACAAGAGTATTTAGTTATGTGTTGGAAAAGAGAGAAAGGAGAGAAAAAGTCTACTATCCTGTAAAGGGTGTTGTAACTTTCTCCTGCCTACCACATTTCATTCTTAGACTTGATTGAGATTTGCCTGTCTGTCAGCTTGTGAATAGCCAGCAAAATTCCCACTTTGGGCTTCTGTGCCCATGCACAAATGCACAATAAACTATTAAAACATTTATTGTACTCATTTTTCAACACAAAGAATCTACTTCATTCAACCTCTAGGTAAAAAGAAGGCTTGAAATATAGTTGTACAATGATTTCTCATCACTCACTTCACAACAAAATCAGAGTTTAGATGGGGTGCTGGGACCTTCTGACTTCCCTGCTGAGTCAAAATTACCACATGGCCACCTCTGTAACTTTGGAGAGAGACAAGGGAATCCCTACTGAGAGCTATGGTACAGGCACTGTACACTCCCTGGTCCGCTGCACACCTCCAGCTCCTGTGCCTCATAAGGCTGGGGTGGGTGTCCTTATTGCTTAGTGCCAGAGGGAAATAAGGCTTGGGAGACTTTCATTGAGGGTTCTACAGCTCTGCGGTGGATGAACCATAAAATTTCCACAGTAGGAGCCATTTCTGCGTCACATTTTCCTTGCTAGTCCTGCAAATACAGTAATACTGCTCCTGGTTGCAGGCCATGGGCTTTGTGCTGAGTTTGCAGGGTGTCAGAACTAAGGCTTGCCAGGCTTTTTCTGAACTTGACCTGCTGGGGGCGTTGTTTTCACTTGGTTTATCTGTAAAAGCATTTTTTCTAACGATCAGGTGTCTCTGTCTGATTAATTTTGTTTATCAAAACAAAATTTTGTTTATCATGGTATCTCCATAATTTTCACAGTAGAAAGGAGCAGTTGCTCTGTGTAGAATGAAATATTTGTAACTCTAAAATACTGATGTAATAGTATACAGGCATATGGACCTCATACAATAACAAAAGCCTTGAAAAGTGGCAACGCAAGATGCAGTGTGCATGTATAGGGCATCCATGGGATAAAAAGAGAGGGGACAAAGACTGGCACTGAAACTCCCAAAGCTGTAAGAACACCTAACAGCAGAGAACTGCAGACCTGGGAACTGAACAAAATTAGGTTTTGGGTTAACAGAGAAAACAAACTACAGGTATCTAACACATGTAAACCAGCCATATATAATAAATTCAGACATAATGTGAAGTTTCACACCAATGAAGAAAAAGCAAAGTGTAAGACATGTTAACAAACATATAAAAATGCCAAGTGTATCTTACAATGGGGAGGAAGAAATCATCTCCATCAACCTGATATTCTGCCATAACAAAGGATTCAAGATGCTGATGACTCACCATCCCAATATTGAATACGTATTAAGAATCCAAGGTGCAATGGAAGCACGGCCATAACAGCAGAAATTGGGTAGATACTAGGAAGTTTAACTGTACTGTTACTGCTGAGACTTTTTTCTGTTTCAATATTCTTTGCTTTGCTTTATTTCTTTTTCTATAATAATTAGATTTGGACTAATAATAAGTCTTTGAAAGCTTGTCAATGAGAGAAATGGGATTGTTTTCTTCTCCATCTTTCCTCCTCATGCCTCACGTTTTTAAGCTTCTCACTTGTTATGAAAAGGGGGGAGGGGCTCATCTCCTTCCAATACTGTTTGTTACTGATTTTGCCAGCTAACAGCTCCGGCCTGTTCGGCAGGATGCCCTGCCCATTTGGAGTCCTTTGTTCTTATCTTGTTCTTTGTTTTTCATCTGCAAATTCTGTTACTTCTCTTATACTTTCCCCTGCTACTGAAGTACAACTACACAAGTCTTTGCTCTTTGGTGGTTACATTGCCCACATACTTACCTAAAATGCTTATATGTTGCGTTAGCTATGTCCTCACTGTTACAAAATATTTATATACTGTTCTTAGTTACACTATTTTAGTATATTTAGTTATATTTACGTTCAAGGCATGCTAGTTAATGCACTTGCAAGTGTTACAGGCTTCTGCTTTGGCTACAGGTGAAAAATACTTATTTTTCAGAAAAACAAAACAAACAAACGATCAAACAGAAAAAGCCTGTATTTCTCATAATCTGTGTCTCAGCTTTCTGGGAGAGTGTGTGAGGGTTGGTTTGCCCCCCCCCCCTGCCCCCCGCTTCATTTTCTTCCTGTTACAAAGTTCAGCTGATTAAACAAATTCCAGCTGAGCTGTTTTACAGAAAAGGGATATCTCTGGGATTGTATATTTTGCCCTGCTGTGATATGTAGAATGCATATTGGTGGGTTTGGAAATGTTTCTTGATTGCCGCAAGCAGCCTTCAATGACAAAGAAAAAGTTATTGAATTTTGCTAGCACTACCTATGACAGAGATGTGATTGATGAGAAGCAGATGTAAAGAGTTTAATGTAAGTTTATTTGATAAATGGGATCTCATTTCTTTCTCACCTGCTGAAATGTACAGAATTCAATTTTTTTTTTTCCTCAGTTGTAAGATATCTCAGAGAAATACTACTCAATCTCTTCTTAAATAAGAATATTTCACATGCATATTTAGTGATGAACCACAATGTTAAAATTCCTGGTTCATTTTGAACTTGCTTACAGAGAAACATACTTTATATATACACTGATATTCTGATGGGAATTCATTTCAAATTTTCTGCCTAATGTGTTTGTGTAGGTCTTCTATCTAGAACCATAAATCTGCAGATTGCTGAAGACAGATAAAAATGACTGGACCCGCCTACTGCCTAAACTGGGTTAGTTGTACAAAGAACAGCATATTTGCACAAGACCCTGTAGCCAATCATGGAAAATTTTCATTTCCTACCCTTTACATCCATACCCTCTCTTTTGCGGGAGGAAAGTAGTCTGAACAAAATCTACACCTGCTATATATTTATCAGCAAAGTTGTGCTGACTGATCCATGTGGATGGAAAATCCAGATGGACAAATGACTCAAAAAGCATTATAGTCTGATTGTTCATGAACAGAAATGTTTATTAATGTTCATTAACTCACTAATGTTGTAATAAGAATTTATCCAGGAGGAAAGTCATTCGGTATATGACTAAAGACAAATTACTAAAGAGGTGAAAAATCAACCCCCCCAAAATTCCAAACAATCTTAAAGTCTGCTTCTTGGTAAATTCTATGGTTGAGGAGGGAGAGATTTGATTGTTTGCTTGCTTACTTGCTTTTTTATTTTCTTCTACTGATACCTGCTAGTTATTTCATACAAGGGGGTTTTGTGTGTGGTTTTGTTGTTGTTGTTTTCCTGTGATATGACAGAGCATATATGCCCCTTATTCTGTAATTATATACTGGTAAATTATTTGAAACATGACTGAAAGCAGAAAAAGAAAAAAGAATAATAATCTTGCAAGATATGTGTCATAACATTGTTCTCAAGGGATTGGCAGAAGAGCTGTAAAGGAGAAAGAAAATATAGAAGCCCAGGGCTGGAAGAGGAAAAAGCTACTGCCAGTGGAATGAGAGGACAAAAAGGAAAAATAGAAGAAGCTTTGGAAGGAGGAGAAGGAGGAAAAGTATGCAATGCTCCCCGGTAGATTACCAGGCTGCAGCTCTTGTGGGCCATTCTTGCGAAAGATAGAAATGAGAACACCAGAAACTGCTGGTCATAAACTTTAATTTAATTTCTGATCATTTAGTTTCTTTGATCATCCTAGCACCTTTTCTGGTCTTTTCTTATATCCTTTGGAAATGAAGTATTGAACTTCACACGTGCACATGTGGTTCATATTTCAACGTACTCTTCACACAGAGTGCTGAGCTACTGTTTTCCAAGCACTGTCTACAATTACAAGATCTGTTACATGATTTATGGATGTTTCCATTAAAGGCTGTAATTATGTATATAGTTAGTTTTTAGATGTGAATTGTTTTGGACTTATGAACAGTAAATTTTATTTTTATTTCATCATCTGCTCATTCAGAATGTGTGATTTTTCTTCTTCCTTGCTACAGCTTTAATTTTTACTTTGAGTGAATTAATTAATAATTAATCCTTTGAACAATGAAGGGATGCCATCCACAGGGACCTTAACAGCCTTGAGGAGTGAGTCCATGTGAACCTCATGAACTTCAACAAGGCCATGTGCAATATCCTGCACCTGGGTCGCAGCAATCCCCAGTTTCAATAGAGGCTGGGGGATGAAAGGATTGAGAGCAGCCCTGCCGAGAAGGACTTGGGGATAGTGGTGGACAAAAATTTGACATGAGCCAGCAATGTGTGCTTGCAGCCCAGAAAGCCAATCATACCCTGGGATGCATAAAAAGCAGTGTGACCAGAAGGTTGAGGGAAGTGATTCTCTCCCTCTACTCCTCCCTCCTGTGATCCCACCTGGAGTATTGCATCTGGAGGCTTGCCAA
>NW_009216150.1:5184-6323 GCF_000690835.1 Fulmarus glacialis | reverse complement strand
CTGCTCAGTCTTCCTAGTCAGGTGGCCTGTAACAGATCCCCACTAGCATGTCATGCAAGATAACCTTTTGTTCTCAAAGAGAAGGAAAGCATAAGGATATCGCTTCCGTAGCCTCCCTTTCCCTTGCAGGTTACCATAACCTGCTCTAAAACGGATCACACTGAACGAAGGCGAAGGACAGCCCCTGGCTCACCTTCCGCACCGACTGATGTGAGGCTTTAAAGCCATCCTGATGTGCAGAGCAGCAGTAAAGGGAAAACTGCTAGAGGAGCCAGGTTTTGGACTACACAACAAATCCCGGGATTTCTGGGCAGTAACCTACAGGCAGGCCACTAAGTGCTGCTGTAAGGCAAGCAAAGGGCCTGACGGGCAAGTAAGGGAGATGTGCAGGGAGGTGAGTGGGCAAGCAAGGAGAGCTTCTCACCCAGCTTCAGGCCTTCTGCTAATAAACCCGCTGTGAGAAAGTGAGAGGACCGGGCTTTGGGCATCAAACTGGTAGGAGTGTGATGGATTGAGGTTCCCCTCCCCCGACAACTTTAGTTTAAAGCCCTCTTCACCAGCTTGGCAAGTCTATGACTGAAGATGCTCTTCCCCTTCTCTGATAGATGGGCCCCATCAGCCTCTAGTAGACCAGGTTTCTCAAAGCGAGTCCCATGGTCTAAGTAGCCAACCCCCTGGCTATGGCACCAGTCCTTTAACCATTTATTGATTCGCCAAATTCAACTGGCCCTTTCAAACCCATTCCCTTTGACCGGGAGGACTGATGAAAAAACTACTTGCGCTCCCTTATCGCTGCTCCCAGGGCTCTGTAATCCTTCTTGATACTCCTTAGACTGCTCCTGGCTGTTTCACTGGTGCCCACGTGAAACAACAGCAGCGGGTAATAGTCCGTGGACTGTAAGAGGCATTGGTAGTCTCGGGGTGACATCCCTGATACAACCTCCCGGTAAGCAGCACACCACTCTAGAGAGTGCATCAGATCAGCAAATGGGTGCCTCCGTACCTCTCAGAAGAGAATTGCCTACTACTATCACCTGTCACCTTTTCTTAGTTGTGCTGGTTGTTAGACAGGGAGCAGATCGGGCTGCCTTACTCAGCTCCAGTGTCTCTCCTGGTGTGACAGGTCATTCCTCTTCAGT
>NW_009216150.1:0-5109 GCF_000690835.1 Fulmarus glacialis | reverse complement strand
ATTGGCCCCCCTCCGTTCTGTGTGCCCGGGGGGGAGTTTTTGGCTGTTTGGCCATGGCCTGTGGGTCCACTGCAGACTGTGCTTGGAATGAGCTATCTAACTCCTTCTCAGCCTCCCTGATGTTACACAGCCTTCTGATCACCTCCTGCAGCTCAGCCACCTGCTGCAGGAGGTCCTCCACCCGGGCACACCTTTTGCAGGCGGGGCTGGGGGAGAGGTCTAGGAACTGCCTGCAGTCTGAGGTCTGCACTGCAGCCTCTCCCTTCAGCAGCTCCATCTGCATGGAGGCATCAGGTAGATGGTGCAGACCCCCCAGCCGGAGCTGCAGCCTTTGCTCTCAGACGAGCGCCCGAGTTTTCCAGAAAACTGTTAAGACATTCATCAGAATTAACAGATACAGTTTTATGTACACAAACAACAAACTTTAATTTCATTTTAGATGTGGACCGACATAAAAATCCTACAGTCTATAAGCATTTGGAAACCTGCACAGGCTGGCCAATGCTTCGTAAGAAACTAATCACTAAAAGTGAAAGTCAGCACAGAACCCAAAGTGACATTCAGGACTGAAAGACTCAGCAAAAATGAAAAAATCATGTAACATTTTAATAATCAATAAAAGAAGTTTCATGAAAATACAGTTGTGTCTGCTGGATTTACATGACAGACTTGGATGGATAAAACTAGGCATCCAGGTTGAACGTTTATATTTTTCTTCTGCACTCACTGTACAAGAGAATTTTGCACTATGTGATCCAAGAGTCATTTTGAAACATTGTTTTGTCCAAGTGAGAAATGTTTGATGATCTTGTATCCCTATAAAGCACTAAACATTTAACTCCACAGAGGGAGTTAACAGAGTCCACCCATGATGTCATTCAGTGCACAGGTTGCACTAAGGCCATGTTTCAAATACAATTCTGATCGACCACCTCAAAGATGAACCCAACCTATAAACAGGGCAGAGACAGCTGCAGGGATGCAGAAAGGAGTAATAGTGAGAGGAGAAACCTGTTGAACCCCAAGACACCAAACCAGCGTCCCCAGTGGAGCTGGCGGTGGTTCCGCATCTTCACATTCTGGACACATCCCTGAGTATGTCCTTGAGAGAGAGGGGGACAACATCTGTAAGCCCAGGTGGCTTAAACACTAAGCTTTTGATGAACTGAGGGCTGAGTTTCCCTGACTTAGGAGGGACATAGATTCAGCGACCCCAAAAGACGACAATCTTTAAATGCATTTTCCTAACATATAAGAGATTAAAATGCTAAGGGTGCAGTTTCAAGTTACAGCTGAGCCGGTCGGGCTGCTTCCAGCTACTGAAGAGGGCAGGGGGCCTTGCTCTGCTCCTCATTCCCTTTGCCTCCCCTCCCCGACTCCAGCCAGTGCCCAAACCCCTACAAGCAGCTCTGGGGTCACTAGAGCCTCTGTGGAGCAGATTCAGTCCCCTAATCTGGTGGAAAGCCGCTTTTTTTTCCTTCTTTTCCAAGCAGGGTAGGGAACACAGTGGCTCAGGGGAGGATCAGATGGGGCTGGGGGGGCACTGGAAGATGCACCTCTCCCTCGGCAGCTGCAAGCTGGCACTTGCCACCTGAAGCTGCGGAGTGCAACTTCACCCTTAAACAGCAATCTCTGAAGTCTTCGCTAAAACTTCAGGACTCTCCTTAATCCCAGTTTCGCCTTCTGGTTTAGCCCATGCTAACTGCTTACGCAGATCCCCATCATCACTACAGCATGGCACAGGGTGACTCAACACTCACGGCAGCTTGACCAACTGACATATTCCAATCGCTGCTTTTGACAAAGCCCAGAGGCCAGGCTCTGCCCTACTCCAATGTGCGTGGACCAGACCAGGGAGACTTCTGGGGGCCCAGGATGCTTCTTGCTTCACACATACCCCACACAGACAGTGGTGGTGTGCAAGTGTCAAGGTGGTGGTGGTGGGGGAGCTGCAGAGGGGTCTCCATGAGGAGACGTCAGGGCTGCCCCATCCACAGCCAGTTCCACAATGGCCCCGCAGCAGGGCACAATCATGCTCACCACAGAGTGAGGTAAAGTGTGAACACTCAGGTCAGAGAGGGAGGAGGAGCTCCTGCAGTCCATGAAGACACCATGGTGCAGCAAGTAATTCCCTGCAGCCCACAGCTGGGTGGGCATCTGGCAGCCAGCCAAGGTGAACCCACCACAGCTTCAGAGTGAAGGACAAGGTCAGACCAGTTGGCACCATGTGGAGAAGCAGCCGCCAGCTGAGGACAGGCTTAGCAGAGAGGGGCTGGTGGCATGCCACTCCTGAGGCAGCAGGACAGCAGACCCCTTCAAAACTTGCAACATCAGGTGCTCAACAAGGACTTTGGCTGTGTGCTAGGCAGCCCACCAACCACCTACACAGACCACAGGCACCAGGGGACATGCCAACCCTGAACTCAGGTGGATGTGGAGGTCACAGCTGAGACACTAAGCTGCAGGCCTGGACCTCTACTACTGCTGCTTGCTCAGCTTTATTTCCAAAAGGCCTTTGCAGATGGTGGATCCACTGAGGTCAGCACTGTCCTCAGAAGTGGATACACATGCTCCGTCCTCAACAAGCTTCTGTGAAGGAATACCACGTCTCTGACCACAGAAATTCATCACACACAGGTATACTGAATTTTGCCATCCTTGGTGAAGGGAGCCCCAGGACTGTGCAAAGAAAATAGCTCAAAACCCAGAAAATGCCTTTTAAGACATGATGGCTGCTGTCTGCAGTCTTTGGCACGTTGTCCTGACATGAACAGCAAGCAATTATTAAGTGTGCTTGCTTAACTGATGCTGATTTCACATATTTACTCATCTATAATCATGTCTATTTCTACTTAGTTTGTATTTACATATATCTGTGTTTATTCACCTCTCATCTATCCCAGTGAAATGTTAATTTACTGTTCAGGCTGCTAGTGATTGCAGTGTGATTGACTGTTTTGCTATGCAGTGTGCTGAGCTGATGTCTTGTATTGCATTTCGGCAGTTGATTTGTTCTTTTGATTTTCTGTTATTTACTCTGTGATCTTAGTAAAATAGTGTAAATTTTTCAAATGACAAATACAACAGAAGCCAAAAAACTTTTGTCCTTGAAGAATACAATGCAATTATATCTCTCACTGTACACCTACTCCCCAGCTCGTGCACCGAGGACTTACTTTACTTTTGTACATTTTAAAAAAATCAATACTATTAAAAACCAGAACAAAAGGAAACTGAATGTTCACCGGCAGTAAAACCTAAAAAACCTGCTGCTTTGTTCAGCTTGAATTTACATTGTTGTAATGAATCTTTTTCCTCTGCACATTTAATTGAGCAACACTGATTTCTGGAAACCATCTAAATCCAAGGAGACTGGTCACAAAAGTATACCTGTATATAAACCAAATTCTCACAAAGTCTGGGAAAGGGTATTTCTACAAAGCCATTTTAAACACTTCTATGCCCTGAAGTTTTGAAATGTGAGGAAAGTACTAATTAAGCAAACCTAAAATCCTGAGTCTTGGCCCCAGGACAGAGTCAGGCATGGGCATACATATTTTTATACTGATTGGTAACTGTTACAGCAAATCCCAAAACTTATCTCAGTGAGAGCTAACAGAAGTGCGACAGATCATCCATGAAAATCTTGGTGTCTGTGGAAAATGCATGTTAAAGTGGACTAAACTACCTCCACACCTCCCCTCCAACCAACATCTCTGTAACTCTACAGTCCGGAGGAGGCTGCTGTGGGACACATCACTAGTTACCTCCAAAGGGCAGTCGTAACAACCACTAGGGACAGGGACAGGTGATGGTCCAAGCAGTCTTTTTTAACCTGTTTTGAGTGTTTGCACTCTTAGGGTAGCCCTAGAAACAAAACCAGAAAAAAATAAGGATGTACTGAAAATACAGTATTTAACCAGTAACCTAGTCCTTCTCTTTTTCCCCCTCTTAAATTCAAAATAACCAGTCTCCACAGAAGATTTATGCACATGCCAAGCTTGAAGTTAACTGTTTGTTGTTCAAACAAACTACAAATACATACAAGGAACTGAAATGTCTTTCACAGTGAAATCCTGTCTTTTCCCTGATGACCTAAGGAGCAGGCAAAGCTAAAGATTTTTTTAATTTAAAGTTTAAAAAAGAAAAAAAAAAGCGATCATATTCCAAAGACAAATCTGTGAAATACCAGCTTGAGAGAGACCCTCCTGAGCAAGTCTTGGGTGACAGAAAGGAGAGGTGCCAGATGGGTGGGTGCCCGTCACACCCACCTTTGCTTACTCCATCGCGTGGAGTAACAACTCCAGACTGGTTATTTGTCATTTGATAACTCCAAGTCCAAACAACTCCAGCCTCTCTCTCCCTGGCCTCTCTGCTCAGTGTCAGATCCCTGGAGCACATTCAGTCCTTACCCTCTAAACTAATTCTTGCTCCTCACTTCATAACCAAGTTCCCACCACACTGGGAATGGAAATTACTGCTATCATCATTTCTATTCACTCATAAGCTTCAGGCAGGAGAACTTGAAAATTTTCACCTCCTTGGCTGAAATCTTCCCTGTTTGGTCTTTGCTCAAAACTAAATTATTCTAGAGAGCTTATAGGAACAACACAGTTCTGAGGAGGAAGACCATGAAAAATAGAGTATTTTCTTACAAGAGAAAGAAACAGGCTTCATCATATTTGGCTGGGGGCTGAAAAATAACAACTTGCTCAGACATGCTCTCCACCGAGAAACTTAAGAAAAAACCCCCCACATTTCAGAAGAAAAGGACTTTCCTTTCACAGTTGATAGTGTTGAAAAAGTCACTTGCTGTGCAAGCACAGATTCCTGGGATAATCCTATAAAGTGAATCACAAGGAGGGCCTCATGGTGTGGAAGAGATGCTAGCAGAGATTTAGGCACACACAAGTCTATTTCACTAAGCTGGAAAACAGCAGCAAACTGAAAGAATCATAGAATCTTTTAGGTTGGAAAAGACCTTTAAGATCAAGTCCTCCCGTTAACCTAGAACTGCCAAGTCCACCACTAAACCATGTCCCTAACCACCACATTTACACGTCTTTTAAATACCTCCAAAGGATGGTGACGCAACCACTTCCCTGGGCA